>NW_010245697.1:41348-46807 GCF_000690775.1 Eurypyga helias
TTGAGAATTTTCCTATTTTTACTCCAAGATAGTGCTTTATTAATAAAACAGAGGAAAAGGTGGGATTTCAGAATTTCTTTTACAAAAATACCAATAAAATGAGCCTGAAACAACTTTTACTTTGAATGAAAAACTGGTATGAATTAGCCAAAGTATTTGTTCAGTAATCTTGATTTTTTGATCTGTGTGGGACAGGCAACAAATAAGGACCTGTCTCAGGACTAGAAACCTGAGTTTGGAAAAATCACCTTTAAGGCATAACTGATGTATTCCCCAAGTTATAGCATCCAGCCTAACAAGGCTAATTAATAGCAGAAACATGAATGTGTTGCCCACTCAGTTGCCTCTCATCTGTAAGTACAACATCTGCTCCCAGACATCTGCCGTGAACTAAAATCTCTGATTTTTCCTCATGCCGCTTCCAGCACGTAGCTCTAAGCAGGCTTCGCTGGCGACTTACATGATTAAAAGCTTTTGCTTTGTAACTTATCTTCAGTTGTATTAATTGACAAAGTTCTTTGGTTCTTGCTAGTGTTTCATTGAGCCTGGGCTTAGTAAGAAGGAAAGAAATGTCACTGCCTCCTCTAGGACAACAGGACTTTGCGAGCTTGCAGTTGAACTGAGACATCCCTTGGGACTGCCTGAGAGGCAGAAAAAGTCCTACAGACTGCATATTAAACTTCCTATTTTTAACTTTGTCAGGTTTAGAGAGCATAGCAAGACAACATGATTTTCCCCTGAGGATTCAAGTAGAAATATCAATCTGTCATTTCAGTTCACTATTTGGGGGTAATTAATTACTGCTGAGGACAATTAGTCATTTTAAAGATTTTTTTTTTTTCTCAAAGGACAGGATAAAATACAAGTTAAAACTTCATGGCTGACCCCCCTAGAAGGCCAAGCCAAGGCACTGTGGTGTGTTAAATATAATAGTTGTTTTCTGCTCTGAGCCTTGGTGCTTCAGGGTGGCTCTGGTGGCTTTGGGTTCCTTGGTCCTGTCCTTGATAGGTGAAACCATAACTCAGTTGGGATGGCCAGTTTCTGACCAGTTTGTTCAGTAGTGGTTCCTGATTTTGGGTAACTCTGGAAAAATCTCAGCCCATGGCAAGAGCCAAAATAACTCAAAACCGTATGAATGACTTGTTCCTGGCATGCTGTGTGGCCAGTTGAGGATGAAGGGGCCTTGTGCCTTCTGGCTTTCTTCTCTGCCAGGCCAGCACCATGAGCCCATCCGGGAGGAGGTAGGACAGCAGCTCAAGTTGGCTGAATGTCTGTTGCTGTAGGTGTGGTTGGCTCCCGACTTGAAAGATCTCAGGGTGCTTAAACCTGATACCAGCTGCTGGTCTCCTACCTGTTACCCCATGTCATGCTCATTGCTAGGTGCTCACCATATTGCAGAGTTAGCTCCTAATGACATGCTTAAAAAGGGAGTTTGCTATGAGCTGCTTTTCCTCAAGCTGAGAACCTTGGTAGAACTCATAGCCATGATGCTTATCCCCAACTTTATGAAACCAAGGGATTTGAGTGATTCTTTTCCCAGAGTTCTCATCTATGTCATAGATTTGCTGGAAGCAGACACCAGCTTTCAGTGACCCTGCCCCGAAGACTGCTGACACCATATCTGAATATATGTTTGATTTTGGCAAAAGCATCTTTCCACTGGTTCTACTGGAACAAGTTTGGTGCAGGTTTGTGGTGACACACACATCATAATCTAATGGTAGTTTTGAGGCCTAACAATCCTCGCAAATGGCACATCTGACGGTTCTACACAGTGTTGGCAAAGCAGAGGACAAACTGATAAACCAGAGGGCACACACATTCTTAAATTCAGGGTGTTTCCTCTTGACCTCAGGACCACATACTCAGATACGGATGGTAATGAAGCGTGTGGAAGTTCTTGTCATTGCTCTTACGAGTATCTACTAGGGGGTTCTGAATATACGTGCCATTGCTTCTCTAGTGACTGCACGCAGGTGAAGGTTAGCTAGTGCTGAGCAATTTTACATTTTCACTGCTGGTGAGCACAGCTTTTTCACCCTGGTACCTTAAAACCAGGTTGGTGGCTGGAGGCTAAGACAGTTTGGAAATGTTGGCTGGGAAGAGAAGCAAGAATCCATTCCATTCCTGATACAGCTAATGAGACATCTGTGGTGCAAGAGATAAAAGGAGAAACGAATGGGGAACTTCACTGATACTGGCAGCTCTAGCTCTCCAGCCAGATGCTAGAAGGCATCTATTTTCCTGTCTAATTATTGTATGGCCTCTGTTACCCCTTCTGCAAGCCCATGAAATCTACAAAAGCTTTCTGGTGCTTCTCAAGCTGTTTCACAGAACCCCATAATCTCCAGAGGTTGTGCAATCATCTGTGGAACTGCTCATGGAGAATCCTTTCCTGTTGGGAAGTGCAGGGAGCCACAAGCACCAGCACTACTGGTGAGCCTGATGAGGAAGGAGGGAAGGCAGAGGGGCAGGTCTGCCTGTGGAGGCTTGTCAGGGTCAGATACTGTCCTTGAGTGGTCAACATATATCCTAGGGAAATCTCACTGGTTTAATGGAGGAGTTACCCAAAGGTGATGTAAAACCAGATTTTTTTGTTTTTCACTGTATATCCACTGCACTGATCCACTTGTTCCTGGAGTATCAAGAGCTACGGTATATACGCAGAACTGGGATAAACAAAGGGTCAGTGGAGCCAATAGCATAAAGACCTATTATGTTGAAGTAATATTGTCATTCATATGACTTTGAGACCATTGGCACAGTTGAGCGCTGGTCTGGTCCTGTGGTGCATCTACAGCATTTGGGTGCATGGTCCGGCCCATTGCTCCCAGCCATCCCTGTTGTGAGCTCATCCCAGGCCTCTTAGTAGGGAAAAATCCAAGGCCTCTCATGCCTGTAGTTGCTTCTCTTTCCCCCCTTAGGCCACTGTGCAGGCATTGACATAAACCCACAAATCTCTCAATGAGTGTAATAAACAGGACTTCCATAGATGTGTACAGGGCAATTATTATATGTATTGATTTCCGATAAACAGACATTTCAAAGCTAAGTGGAACATATTTTGGAAACATATTAGATCAAGTACACTTTATAAATAAATCATAGCAGTGATACATGGTATGAGACTGTCTGATGAGTAAGTTAGACTGCTTTTGATCAAGCACGCTTTCTTTAGTTCATTGTAAATGTGGCAGAGAAGTCAGTTTTCTGCCCATACTGTAGCTTCTCTAGGAAAGCGGGACAGACTCTATGGTGGGAAGGAGCATCAGCAAGTTGATAGTTATAAAGAAAGTAGTTCTTCAGAGAAATTTCTCTCTGGACTCAATAGGCAACACTTTAGTTTCTCACCACAAGTCCAACAGGCTGTCAGTGGTCTAATAAACTTCTCTTTGTTCACTCTGTCCCCACTTAACCTGGTTTTGTTCCAGTCTGGCTTCTCTTAAGAAGAATCATGATGGAGCTATTCGCTGTTTTAAATACTCAAGTGCAGCCTGTTGTGCAGCAATATCAATTGCAGAGGATATTTGGGATTTTGAGAGCCAGTGTTTGAAATTGTTTCCTGAAGAATTACAGAGAATAAATGTGGCATGAAAGTGCATCTCCAGGTGGAAGATCCCTCATCTCATAAGCACTTAAGTAGAAAATATGACTGCCTGCGTGCCCAGATGTCTGTCGTGTACCACACAGCTGGTATCCTCTCTCTCCAGGGGAGTTGTTGGTAGACTGAAGTGGTGCTTTAGCATCTGACCTCAGTTAGAGGTGAAGTGCTCCACGGACAAGGACAGTGTCAGAGCTGGGTCTTCACTTCAGTCATGCAGTAGAAGGCTGGTGCAGCTCTTCTTGTTGCAGATGACTTCCCTAGCCATGGCTGCTTTGCTGCTGGCTGCCTGTATTTTGCCCAGAGCCTACAAATACTGCTAACTGATGCAGAGGCTTTTTTTTTTTTTCCCTGCACAGGAATGAGGACAGCTGAGCTTTTACATAAGTAAAGTTTACTCCTGCATGCATGCAAGCCCCAGTGCTAGCTTTTACTTGAAGCTGACAGGTTTTGACTCTAGCCCTCTGTTAATCAAATTCCCAAGTTCCTAGTTTGTTCTTTTTCCTGTCAAACCTTCACTGACCTGAGTGGGCATGTAGCAAGAGTAAATCTGTAAGAAACACTAATAGTGAGCAGCTGTTATTATCTTGAGAGAAACGTCAAGGTGAATCGTCCCTCAAGGTATGTTTATTTAAAAACTGAAAATATTTGGACCATAGCTGGCCCAGAGGTGGGAAACTGGAACATGTTTGGAGAGAGGGGACTGATAAAATCCTCTGTGCCTCAGCAAACTGCTGTTACACCAGTCAAGGAGGGGCAGAGACCTCCCAGGTTATCTGGGCATAGCTTCTTCCCATTGCTGAAAACTGAATTGTGCACCACATCCATGAACTTCAAGTGCCCTCTTAAGAGCTGGGTTTTGGCTGGGAAACTGTTTCAGAGCCTCCCTGTGCTGATCAAACTTTTCCAATTTCTAGGTTATGTGTATTCTTGGCCATATTTATCTGCACTGGGCTTCCATGCTGTCCTATAAATACCTCTGGGATGATTGTATTCCCTCTTGCATTGGCTTTTGCTGGGTTTAAATGGGCCAATCTGCTTTAGTCTGTCACGCAGAGTCCCATTCGCTGGCCGATCCAGCTGACCCTGCTCTGTACCTGTTCCAGATGGACTTCATCTCACTCGAACACTGTAATGCATGCAAGCCACTTTAAATATGAAAGTCTTTCAGGTTGACAAGCCTAAAGATCAACATCTTGTCTGGCATAAGGCTGGAGTCTGCATATTCAGCATTTGGACTTAAATAGTTTTTCATTTTTCACACATTTGAAAAAAGGAATATACACACTAAACAGATGATGCTCAGCAGGGCACTGTATAAGCTGCTTTCTGTTGTGTATTGCTCTCGGTGATGGATGAAATTAGGCTTTGAGAGTCACTGGCAACCTTTCTTCTGGATGTTGTGTGTTCAGTTCTATGGCAAGGGATGTTTTTTGGTGATTTCATTTTCAACTCTTGTGCCAGTGCTTCTTAAAGTACCCGTTTAGCTTTGCCAACCTCCAGAAAGACAGGAATATAGAAGCATTTGGATCCAAATACCTTGAAGGGTTTATGAAGGCGGATCCAGCTCTCAGCCTGGCAAGAGCTAACTAATGGAAGTTATCAGACTAGCTAAGATTTATGGTTGGTTTTGTCCATTATCTCTCTGACAGTGTCCAAGGGCCAATGCTCTATGGGGACCTCTCACAAAGCAGCAGATCAATGCTTTTGTAGGAAAAGCATCTTCCTAACCTCCAATATTTGGCTTATTCCCTAAAGCAGGAGTGTTAAATTACTCAAAATGTGTCAGCAAGTACCTGCGGATGTTTTTTCCTTCTTATAAATAGATGATCCTTTGTGGATTTGTGCCAGTCTCTTC
>NW_010245697.1:46838-55700 GCF_000690775.1 Eurypyga helias
GGCACCATTACAGAGAATTTCAAAGGTTGTTACAGCTGAATTATGCAAGGCAAAATTATTGGGAATTTTGGAAATGCTGGGATCCAGTTACAAGTCCAGCTGCTTTGCATTTACGAATTGCATTGAAAACGTAGCACTGTGCAACACAGACAAGGCTGAGAATTTTGTAATACAAATTTTTCTCTGGTCTTGTAATAGACAGTGGGAATTACATGAATTTATTAAGGCTTGTATTAATGTCTTTAGTTCCACTTTGTTACTGAACCTTAAATTAATCTTAAATAATTGGTAGAAAAAAAGATTACCAGGAACATGGGAGTTAAATGATTTCTGATACTTTTTTGGAATGAGTGTGGATATGAATGAAGCAGCAGAGCAGCAGTTTTGAGGTGACTGGTTCCTGAAGCTAGTGTAAGCGTGCTGTTAATTAACATTTTTGCAGCACTTTGAAAATGTAAATTGCTCCAGGAATGTTAAGTATCATTATTATGGCAGTCTTGAAAAGTAATAACTTAATCTATGAAATTATGAGTCTATTCTTCAGAATTACAAGTGGGACTATGATGTGGCTGCGGGGGTATCAAACTGCGATTTGGGACACTGGGGCTCTTGGGGCTTTTTAGTGGGGTCTGTGTGAGGTCAGCTCACGGCTGTTTGCTGCCAGTAAGTGACCTGGAAGGAAGGGTAAGGAAGATGAGGACAGATTGTTCACAGAGACCCATCACGTTGCTTGGTGAATTAGCACAAGCAAATGGTATGTAAAGTGTTACTTGTAAAAGCAGGCATTTGGGTGCAGAGAATTGAGAGGGTGGCTTATTTCTGAGGTGCAGCAAGCCTGAAAAGGTGCAGGGTTACTGACTAGTTAGCTGAACCAGAGCTCCCAGGACTTAATCTGAACACTTCCCTGCACACGGAGGTGAGACTGCTTCCCCAGCAGCCAAGGTCCAGCATGCGGAGCTCCTTGCCAGTAACTAAATACAGGCAAATGCTGTCTGTGGGAAGGCAGACACAGAAATTTGGAGTAGCAGTAAGGTGATTGTTTTCTCTGAAATTAGTACTGCTATAATATCTTTTAAAATACCTGAGGCAATTTCTGGTATCTGTAATAAAATATATGTTGGGGGTGGGGGGAAGTATATCAGGGAGAGGACAGAGAACGGTGTAAGAAAGACCAGAAAACATTACTTGTAATGAGAGGCTCCAGGAATTTCTTTAATGAAAGAGTGATTTGATCTGTCTGGTATCTAGATGGAGAACATGTCTAATCTGCAGCAAGATCCAGTGATTGGAAATGAAAGGTGGGCACATTCTGACCAGAAAGAAATTGAAGTTTGACTGTGAAGCTAATTAGCCATGGGAACAGTATCTGGTACTGAGGATTATGCTGAACTGTCTGTCACTAGAAATGGTAAAATAAAGATTGAATGCTTTTCTGTTCCAGGTTTCATAGAAATTGATTCAGGACTATGTCTTGGTCTGTGTTACGCAGAATACCTAAACAGCTAACAATAGTGGCCTTATTTATTCATTCTCTGTGTGGCTTTGGGCAGGTTTAATGCAGATGTTGCAATACTAAGTACTATCAATGAAGTCCCAGCGTTAGGGGAGTTCAAACGCAATATTACAACTGAATTTGCCAGGGCCAAGGTTTCTATTATGCTGACTTTTAACAGTGTTGAACACTTCAAAGTCTATTCATTTCAACTGGAGTGTGCTTAGCAGCTGTGGAAATACAGCAGTCATCTGGGAGAAGAAGTGTCCCTAGAACTAGGGGGCAAGAAGAGCCACACCTTCAAATTTTGCCTTATCCTTGCTGTGAGGATGAGGTTAGCTTCCTGTGAAACAGGAGTTAATGTTGACCATTATCTCCCAAGGACGTGGCCTCATGAGCATTTAGAGCAAATCTTGCAGAAAGGTGCATGCAGTTAAACCTGCCCCCCCTGTGCTGCCGAGTGTCTGATGCTCACTGGGTGGCCTGATGTAGAGCAGCTGAGCTGACCTACCATCTGGCCAGAAAACACAAGGTCTGTCTCCAAAACACTCAACCCTAGACGTCAGGATTTGGTACATGTTGTCTGTATCTGAAACTTTTCAAACTCCTGTATAAAACTCCAAGGAGAGGCTGTGTGGGTGATGAATCCCAGCGTGGCTCCAAGCTGGGCAGAGCAGGACTCTGAACAGGCAGCGCTGTAGGAAGGACCTTGGACATCAGCACCTCTCCCTGTTTCTTGTTGGGTTATTTCTTTGTTTTAGAGTTTTGGGTGGGCATTTCTTTTTATTTTTAGGTTTTTTTTAATTGTAGACAAAATCTGTAGCAGCAATTCCATGAAAACTGTTCAGTTTGAACATGTTTGATGTTTTCCAACAGTGGCATTTTTACCTAAGCAGCTCTCCATAACAGCAGAATGGTCCCTGGCCAAAGAGAGGGCCCTTTAAGGTACACTGCCTCTCACAGGGATGGAGATGGTTTGAGGTGGCTCACCTGGCAGGCATGGGAATGTTGTTCCTTGCTTTACTGTTCCCTGGTGTATAGTGAGAGAATAAAGGGGATTTGTGTTCCTGAGGTTTCCTGGACTCACCTGTGTCACCAGGATACCTGCTAAGTGAGGGACATTGCTGTTACTGCTCTCTGGTGGAGTGCAGCAGAACGAGAACTAGGTGTCACCAGAAGGTGATAGTAGCAAAATGAGACCTCCTGTGCACAGAATGCTTCTTTGCATACAAACTGCCTAATGGATTATTAATGGATACTTTTTGCATATATGGGGAACCTAAGCATGGCCAGTCACTCCAAATGAACAGCATCAAAATTTGACCTATCCAAAGTCATATGTTGAAGCAGGAAGCAAAAGCCAAGAATAGATTCAGGGTCCTGAACTTCCCCAACCTCTAGAGTAGAGCTAAATTTCATCTCTCACTTGTAATTATGGTCAAAGCCTGAGTTGGAAACGAGGAGCACTGATTTCTGTTTCTGCTCTGCAGTAGATTTACTTCATGACCTTGAAGGAAAAGATGTGTCCTTCTGTGTCTCAGTTTACCTCCCCACTAATGGAGATAATTGTACTAGCATGCAGAAAGCTTTAATGGTCTGTGTTCCAGCACCTACCGAAGTTAATAACTCTCCTTGCAATGGGAAGAAGACGATGACCAGATGCACTATTTCTAGAGTGTCTGGATGAAAGGATGTTTCAGAAACGAGACAGATATTAACATATGGGCCACATATGCTTGAGAGTCAATTGCTCAAATGGTTAGTAAGGGATAACAATTCAGTTTTGAGAACAGCATCTGCCTCGACCCTCCTTGTGCTGCTGCTGTGTGCATACGTGGTCTCAACTGGCCTGCATGCTGCTGGAACACTGAGAGGCTTGGGAGAGGAGATTTGTAAGAAATCCAAGACCCAAATCTGTCAATAACTCACTGAGCTAGGTAAGCGCTACACCTTGATGATAATGTGTGGTTGCAGTGAACAAATACAGCGTGTGGAGAGTTCCTGGATGAGGAAGGAACTGCCTTCTGCCTTGTTTTTTCTCGTTAGGAAAACCAGCCCATGTGTTCCTCTAAGGTAGTTGGTTTTTTAAAGTATGCAGAAATGGGGCAACGACTTGCAAAGATAAAGCTGAGCCTGACTCACCACGGTTCATACTGCTGAGCTAGGAGCGTTCGCAGTCCAAGCACCATGGAAATGAGCGCAGCATCACTTGTTGCTCTGCATTCCCTCCTGTGCGTTGCGGCAGTTTGGGTGGCTCTTCCACAAAACTAAGCTCATGATGCAAAGTCTCTCTGATATGTTTCCTGGTAACTGATGTCACCAAGTGGAACATCTCTGGCAAGTAGAACAGTGTTTCTCTGTTCTTCTGTTAGTAGATGAGGTCTAAGCACTAGTATCAGTTTGTACCTTTTTTGCTGATTCTTTATTTCCTAGGGGAAATAAATCACCATTCAATCTGCTGACCAGCCGAAGTCTGTTCAAGTAAATTGTACCACAAATACTCTTTCTATGCATTTTGCTTTGAAATCTTTCAGAACCTGATTAAGAAGTCCCTATTTTGATGTAACTAGGTCGATTGGATTTCAGTGAGTTAATTTCTTTGCAATACTAGTGCTGGGAATCCCTGGAGCAATCACTCCTTGATGAATACTTGCTTTCTACACACAGCATGGGACTGTGGTTGCCTGATGGAGACAAGCAGCTACATCCAAACCTGCATTACCCCTCTAGTTTGTCAGTAACTGCAACAGGTTCCTTTGAGACCTTAGCAGGTGAACAATTGCATGCTAAACACCGCCTTTATCCCAGAAAGTTTACAACTTGGAGGAGGCAAAGGGAGATTTAAGTCTCCAAAGTTCCTGTATCAGGTAACAGTCATAATGTTCTCCATTCCTCCTATCCAGGGTGGAAGAACAGCATCATTTGCTTGACATCATGAAGCTTTACACGTTTGCATACACCCTCACCACCACCTTTTTTTTTATTCTAAAATAATTTTCTCATAAAATTGCCCTTGATCTTCTGCTTGAGACTCTGATGCATATTTATATCCCTTCCTCTGTACTTTCTTGTCACTTGACTTTACCAAATCCCAGTCCTTGTCTGAGTTAATGATATAACGCACAAGCCGAAGCCCAAGTAGGGATGAGGGCTGGCAGGACTCTCTTGCTTGCATTTACTCTGCTCTACTTTGAGTTCCAGATGTGTAAGGGGGCATCATTTTGCTTCCTGCTAATGAAGACATACAGTGGGATGTAACCTGTGCACTTAGCCAAATCCCTCCAACTCCAAGACCACCTGGCTTGACTTCCACTGCACAGCTAACTGCAGTCCTCTGTGGGCAAGCAGTAAGGGGCAAAATACTCCAACAGAGTCCTTCTGCCCCCAGTTCCCTTCCAGATACATATCCCTAGGATGCTGCAAAGCAGAGGCCGACTCTTAGCCAGTGTTGTTACAGCTCTGTCACCTGATTGCATTTGCCCTCAAAAGCACGTCTCACTGTTCAGCAACAGTCATGAGAAACTGGGATTTGTCAGACAGCTCCCAATCTCTAGAGCCACACCAGGGAAATCAGACATCAGAAATCATGCCCCACAGCCCAAGGGATACGTGAAGCCTGCATCCCACTCATGCAGTCTGTGGGGCTTGGGTCATGGCAGTGAGGGTGCTGACAGCCTCATAACTGGTTTCCTCTGACAGAGTCCCTCTTTTCCCTGAGAAGAAGAGCACAAGGCAGGATGGCACTGCATTGCCAAGCCCTGGGGGTTCTAATTCAGCAATTCAGTGTGCCATGCACTGTAATCCAGAGACTGTTAAAACAGCACAGCAAGCTGGGGGCAGAGCCTATTGGGAAGAGCTGTAAAATGGCAGCATGTTTCATGCCGTCCTTCTATGTGAGTCATGGTGATCTCTGTATGCTGAGTGCAATGAGCATTTGTATTCAGATGGTTTCCCAAGCTGCCTGTTGTTGCGTGCTGGGAAAGGAAGTGTTTACTGTTGTTTTTCCAGACAGGGACAAAGTGCAAGGTGGTCTATCAGGTTGCTTCCTGAGAGCTGTTCTTAGGGATGTGCTTTTTGGGCTTTTCTGCTTGTGTTCTCCTTGCACAGAGACAGTCGCAGTTCTCTGTGCTTTCTTCTACCCACTGTCAGGGTGAGACAAAACATGATTCTCTGCACAGGTCTCAGCAAAAGATCCAGTTATGGTTGGACAGGTGGGTTGCTACCTGTTGCTCTTTATAATCTACATACTTCTGGTGTCTGCTAGACATGAAACATATTCGGACACAATGAAACACTACCTGCTTGTCCTGCTTTTGCTGGGATAGAGTTAATTTTCTTCCTAGTAGCTGGTATAGTGCTGTGTTTTGGATTTAGTATGAGAATAATATTGATAACACACTGATGTTTTAGTTGCTGCTAAGTAGGGCTTACACTAAGTCAAGGACTTTTCAGCTTCTCATGTTCTACTGACTGACAAGTCTGGAGATGTACAAGAAGCTGGGAGGGGGCACAGCCAGGACTGGCCAAAGGGATACTCCATACCATATGACATCATGCCCAGTATATAAACTTGGGGAAAGCTGTGTAGGAGGCCACTGCTCAGGAACTGGTTGAGTATTGGTGGTGAGCAATTGCATTGCTCAGGGAGTGAGTGGTTGTGTGGTGCTCAGTTGTCAGCTGAGCTTAAACCATGATACTGCCTTCAAGAGTTTTGGTTTTTAAACTGCAAAATGGGGGTTTGATATGGCTTAGCAGAGGGCGAGTCTTTCTTCTCTCCATCCGACCTGTCAATGACAGGGCCCAGGCATCCTGTCTTCTGGGGATGGAAGATATGTCCATTGTGAGCTGTACTGCAGAGCTGTCAGCCAGGACGTGGGTGTCCTCTCCTCTGCCGCTTTGCATTGCACTATGATAGTGCCCTAGTGGAGCTTCTGTTCCTGGCAAGCCATCCCAAGAGGTGCTGCAAGAGCAAGGAGGTCCCTGAAGCATGGATGGCCCTTTGTGTCATAGGCTTTATCAATTGATACAACACATCTTTTGATGAAGTGGTGGCAATTCAGCTCTGGTGCTGAATGGGACACTCCAGTCGATGCCATGGGTCATCTAGTCACTGCTGGCTGAGCACACCACTAAGGCCACCCCACTGAATTCACCAGCTGTCAGTTAAACGACTGCGTGCTTCACCAGAAGCTGCTGCTTTTTGAAAGCCAGTAAAAGCTATCATCTCCACTGGGAAGACTATTTCTGAGATTCTCCTGTAGAGCAGGTGTGAATTTTAAAGAAGTGGGGTCATCTTTAGTTAAGTGCCCTGAGCATCAATTAGTTACCAATATTTCAGCTCTCTTCCCTGGTGCCTTTGGAGGCATCCAACATCCATCAAATAAAGCAGCCTCCAGATGGCCCCAACATATGGTTCATGTCTCAGAATAGCTGAAATCGAAATGCTTGCCTCCTTGGGAAGCTGCAGCCCCTTGCTGAGCCTCGGCATCCAAGGGAGGTGCCTGCTGCTTTAATCAACGTGTGTTCTGTTTTTTTTCTGCTTTGTCATAGTCATAATAATAAGCAAGTCTCACTTCAGCATCCCTAGCTGCAAGAACCTTTCTGTGCTTGAAATACTAAATGCCTGTCAGTCCCTTTCTTTCCTCTTGTCTTTTCCCTTGTCACTAGGACCCTACTGATCTTCTCACTCCTGACAGCGCTAATTACCCTTCTCTTCACTCCTGCTATTGCTGCCTTTCCTTCCTCCTTCTAATCTCTTATTTGTATAAATCACCAAGGGTGAAGGAAGAGTAAATATCAATAAAGCAATTCAAGCTGCTCGTGATGTTTCTAAGGGCTGCCTAAGCTCCACCTGGGGAATGGCAATTAGTGATGGCAGTTATTGGTCTGTCCCACTTTGCACCGAAGTTTGTCTCGGTCTGTCATCTCTTCGTTTCTTTGTCCTCACTCTGCTTAGCATTGTGAAATGGCAAAGTGATTTCTGAGCCTCTTGGGATACTTCTACCTGCTGTTGATGCTGTAGTCCTACTGTGCTAGGAGTGATGTGGCGTAAGTGCTAGGAATCGAGCAGTGCCCAAGAAGTCTTGCAGCGTTTAGTCAACATTTTCCTTTTCCCTGTTGAAACCCGTTGGGTGGGAAAATCTCCAATGACTGATGTGCTTCTGTAACTCCTGCTCCCTGTCAAACTAGCAAGTATTTTGAAAATGTTTTTTAAAAAGAATTAAATTCTTTTTTTAAAGTAAGTTAAATCATTGGAGCTGGGTGGAAAAAAGTGCCTGCACAAAAGACTTCAGATGGAAACTTTCCACTGATTCTGTAAATATATTTATAAGACAAAAAAATGTTGTTCCTTTAAAAGTGGCAGATGTGACTGCATATGTCATGGTGTTGTCACACTTAAGATATGGTAAATATGATTTGTACATATTTGCTTCATGTGCAGAATTATTCTGCAAAGACTTAACAGAAATCAAAATTTCAGTTAAAAATCCCGTTGATGGAAAGGCCTGTCTCTGCAAATACAAAATCTGAGGAGTTGTTACTGCAGCAGTAGGGTTCTGTCATACTACAAGGTTCGCAAACTTTACAAAGTTTACCTTGTGAGCGATATAAGTTTGTGTTGCAGATGCCAGGGGCTGACAACTTGCCTGGGACTCCAGTGTCCAGGTCCCTAATGGCCCGCTTAGCTCTGATCATTATTGCAGAGCTGCATTCATGGACCCGCCCAACTCTCAGATTGCCATTCAAATGGTGCAATCTACTGGCATGAGATCTAGCCTTGTGTACTCGTCTGTGTAATCTGTGGCTCAATTAATTTAGCCTGTGGCATCCCCTCAGAAGACTTTTTATCTAGCTCAGTGGTAGTTCTGTGCCCTGTGTTTGAAAATTAAGGCAGATGCTTTCCAGGCTGTACCTTTGATTTTAAGTTTTTGAAAGGGGAGATGAGAATGAGGAATGGAGTTACTGGTACCACAGTCTCTCTTTCACTTTCCCACAAACCTTCATGCTTTGTGGTGCCCAAAATATACAGAAAGAACAGTCTCACTTTCTCCAGCCTAGGCTGGTCTTGGCTGTGAAGAGGTGTGGGTTGGCAGTCCTAGGGCCTCATGTCCCACCACTGTAACACAGGACTGACAGCGGATGATGTCCAGCCTGTGTTTGGGCCACCTCCTGGGATGAGACTTCTCTTCACCTGTTTGCTGATGCTTGTCCTCTCTGTTGTGCCTATCAGCAGGGATACCTGTTAGCACCCACTGCTTTTGCAGATTAAATTGGATATATCAAGTTTATGTTATCTACATCACCAAAGACCCATCACGTAGCAACAGCTTCCCAGTGTGACCTTACAGCAGCCCCCACTTCACTCTTTC
>NW_010245697.1:55731-79019 GCF_000690775.1 Eurypyga helias
ACATACGCCTGTGCTGTAGAGATGTAGAGAAAGGGGTTCCTTTGTGTGCAGCTGGCAGCATATTCATGTGTCTTGTAAATTATTTACAAGTCTTGATGCTTATGTGCAGGAGGTGTAGGGCCTTGTCCTGTGCCAGTACTGGGATTACATTAGTAAATTTAGGCTTGAAGGTAGAAAAAAGTTTGTGATGAGGAAGAGCAACATTCTGGAACAGCTTCCCATAGGAGCAGTAAGCTGCTTGGTTTTTTCAGACTGTTTTTAAGTTTATGTTGAGCCTATATAAAGTGATGATCCATGCTATCTAAATATGGGTGTGTGGGACAGGGAACTTGACGTTTTGGGGCCACTGAAGTTTTCTGTGGGCCTCATTCAACTTCATATGGCTTTGCTTTCTTTCTCTTGCAATGACTGCACTTGCTTTCTCTTTCTGAAATGAAACTTCAGTAAACTGGATTATCTGTGATTGCTTTATCCAGCTCACAGAGTAACCGTGCCTCAGGTGCAGTGGCTGGGGTGGCTCTGTGTGAAGCAGCAGGGCTAGAGCCTGGGACAGTGCTGTGCAGAAGTGGCTGTTCGGCTTTGGGGATGTTTTTGTACCTGGAAGCATCCCGGTGACATCTGTGTGAGCATGAAGCACGAAGCTCCGTGGGTCTGCGCTGCTGGTTACCTGTGCGCTATAGACACCTGGGCAAGTTTGGCTTCAAGGAGCCCCTCCTTGGCTCTGCAGGGCAGGCAGGACTGGCAGGGCGGCTGCTGAAATGGGTCAGGAAAGTGTCTGGGATATCTCTGCACCTCCAACCCTATATTTTCCTTGTACCTGAATCCCCCCTCACTTTCCCTCTGCTGGTCCCAAATACTCTGTGTTTTTCACCCCCTTTTCTCGTATCTCAGTCACACCTCTCTACCCTCCACCTCACTGCCAGCAGCAGAGTTGCATAAGTAGCTCCTTTAAAATGTGCTTGTGCCCCCTCATCTGTGAGCTGGTGGGAGCTGCAGTAAGCACAGACAGCCTGGCACCTTCCTTGCACCTCATCATTCCAGTTCTTCATCACTGGAGGCAGATGCCTGTTATAATTGATGCTGATAATGGTCGTAAGACACATCATTTACAAGATGTGAGGTGGTAGCTGGCAGAGGGTGAGAAAAATCTTTCTAACTCTATGACTGTATCAGCACCAGTTTGATGCCAAGGTTGGCTCTTGGTTAAATTGGGACCCCACCTTGCATGCTTACATCTGCTGAAGGAAAAAAACTAATTGGAGTAGAGGCCATAAAATTATTAACTTTTTAACAGTGTTATTTCTTCATTCTTTTTCTATATGAAAAGATACAGCATAAATAACATTTCTAGGTGCAGTATTTTGGACTGACTGTGGTACTGTAGTAAGACAAGTCAATTTATTCTGTCTCCACTGTGAAACAGAAAGAAAATGTCCATGGCTGTCATGCTCCATCAGCTTTCCTAATCACTTTGAACATGTATTTCTGAAGGTGCCATCCCCATAGTCTCACACACCAAATGATTTATACTGTGTTTTGAAGACTACTGATGGTGTACGGGTGTAAGGGAGTGTACTACACCTCTGCATGGCACTCAGGAAGGTTTCAAGGGTGGCAAACTCCTTATTCCTGTGGTTGTTTTCTGTGCTTTTATAGGTAGGTATGTGTGAATCAATAAGCCTGTGGTTTCTCGTTGAGATCTTGTTGGGTCTATTAACGAGGACGATGCATTATGAAAAAGTAGCTTTTGTTCTTCTAAGTTCACCCTTGAGTAAGAAAACATAATGAAGTTGTTGCTTGTACAAGCAGATACTTGAAAAGATAATGTTTTGGGAAACCTGGTGAAGTAAAACTGGGACTGGGAGGGGAGAGGCCGTGGGAGGTGTGGAGGGACTTTTGGCACAGTTTATTCAAGTGTGGGGTCTGGGTCTGACTTCGCTGTGAACACAGTGCAACCAGGAGGTGCTCTTCCACAGATGCTCTGGGTTGTTTTTATGCCTACCATGTGATGTGCCAAGACTTGCTCAGTATTCCTGGGAGCTCAGAGGTTAAACTGTAGTTCATGTTTTAAGTGATGCAGAGGCTTTTGCCTGTGTTTGAGACTGTGGTAAGCTGTACAGATGTAGCCATTATGATTTATCCTCAAATTTTGGATTTAAGTTTTTTTTCTGCCCCAATTTTTCTTTTAAATCTTCATTTACAAAGCTTCATATCACAGTTTTTACCAGTTGAAAAGTTAGATTAAAATTAACTAGAAAAAGGAGAGTCTGTGAACTCTCAGCCCATCTGAGATGAGCTAGGGATATTGATCAATTTATGACAGAAAGGTTTTAATGCATTAGAAGAACTCTTTGGGTGTGATCTGTCTCAGCCTGTGGCTTCTGTGCTGCACCATATGAATGCACTGAGGGCTGGTGTTGAAAGCAGGCTTGCAGCATGATTTTATTGTGGAACCTGGAGTCATTGCACACTAAATTTGGTACATAGAGAGAATTGTGAATTGGATTTTTTTCCCTTATGATGTTCTATATCTTCATTAAAAATACATACTTACCTAATATCCCTAAATGGCAACTGTGTGAATCAGAAGCTTATAGATATCACATTTTGAGGACACTACATTTCTTATGCAGCAATTAATCTGAAATACCATACGAAAATCTGTATTATCTCCTCTCTGAGAATGTGCAAGTAGGGCTTTGAACCAAAATAGAGCTTTAGTGGAGGCAAGTATCAGTTCTCCAGGTAATCTGACAATCCTTTCCTGTTATGCCACATGCTCTGCAAATGCTCTTTTCCCACACAGTTTTTCTTAGTTGGAAATGTGAACTTTTTTCCCAGTTAGCTGAGCTACTATGCATAATAAAAAACGTTATTTTCAGAGGAAAAAAATATTCAGCCTGTGCTTGCCTGCAGGTATGGCAGAGTGCAGACAGGCATCCTGGAACTCCAGCCCTGAGACACAGGTTGTGTTCTTCTCTATGTGGATACCAGCCAGACCATGTTGGAAATGCTGGGCTATTAATGGTTACAGAGAGTAGATTCCCCTCTGACAAACCGTATTTCAGGCATTGGAAGGTCCCTATCACTGTTGCTATTTTCATGCATGCTGAACAATTGAGAGAGAATGGCAGGTTTTAGGGAAAGTGCTGAATCTCAAGGAGTACCTGGCAGTTGTTACTGCACATCATCTCATCTGGCATGTCTCTGGCTCATTTCAGGGAAGGTGTTGGAATGGATGGGGCAGAGAACAGGCCATAAATTTCTGAGTTGATGCTCTTAAAGATGTTTGGGGTTAGGCTAAGAACTGATATGGCAATTTACTGTTCAGTCTGACACAAGGCTTTTAGCAGCAGCAGCAGCATTTCCTGACAATGCTGGCAAAACTGCTCAATTTGCATGCTGAATGAATAAAGGTGAAAACAGGCCTGTCCAGAAAACCACTATGGGTGAGCTTCAGCTGCTGAGCAGTGGGCTCTAGGGCTATTTTTGTCTCCTCAAGAAGCCTGAGATAGCCACGTAGTGCAGGCAGAGCTACCAGAGGCTGCAGCCCCATGGAGCAGATGCAGACTGGGAAGTGACACTGTGTGACTCCTTAAGTGACACTGGATTATGTATATTTAGGTGATTGATTCCCCTTCTGTGCGTGTGCTGCTGTGCAAGGGTACATCTGAATTTGCTTCTTAACGTGGTGTGCTCCAGGATATAGAGAGTAACTTGTGATGCCTGATGAGGCTCTTGGCCACAAGAGGAAACAGAGCTGAGGAACTGAATGAATGAACCAGAAATCTTCAAGCTCGGGGTAGACGGGTAAATTTTTAGTGACTGTGGAAGCCCACCAGCAGCATCTGCACAGATACGATAGCAGTTGGAGGGACCAGACTGAGTGGAGAAGTGGTGGCAGTGATAGCCAAATAACTGAAAACTCATTGAAACAACGTGGTTTTGGTTTTAGTTTCTGTTTACCAGATATTAAGCTGGTAGTAGGAGTTGCACTTGGAAAATCTTTAATAGTAGAGTGATGCAAAGGTGCAAAGACCAAAAGAATTGAATGGGCTGTAATATTGCTATGTGTTCTTTTGGATTGAGTATGTGTGTGTGGTTTGGCTTTTTGTGTGTTGTTTTGGTGGGTTTGGGATTTTTTTTCCCCTGTTAGGATAATTTCCATTATGATGGGATGTCAGAAATTTTGCAGGACAAGTCTTGTATCTTAAAGATGCAAGAGCTTACAGGGTAAGTCTCTAGCCCTCAGGCTATGTCCATACCTGCTAGCCCACATGGGCCAAGCTGCATCATTGCAAGCTTTAGCTCTGCGAGTCACAGTTTCCAGGACAGGGTCTATCTAAGGGCTGAATGGGGAAGATACAATATGTTGTCTAGGCAGTGCTGTGTGGTTTATCAGTCTTTTTTTTTTTTTTTTTTCCCTTTCTCCTAGGCTAAGGCTTCTTCTAGACCTTCTATGTCTAAACTCTTGCAGTCTGAGCCATCCAGGCAGGCTCCGTGTGAACATGTGTGATTTAACCACTGTTAGCAAGCTTTTGCTTTTATTAGCCTTTGGACCAGATTTCATACAGTTCTCTCAGGCGTGAAAATGAATGCCTTTGTCTTCCCACAGCATTTCTGTGCCTATTCTATGTGAACTTGGTTTTAGCTCCTCTCTTTCTGTTGATTTGACCATCTTTCCTGCACTGCCTGATATATATTTGCCTACTATTGATTTTACACTTTCACTTTGCAAGAAGTAAAAGGAGTTTAGGAAAAAATAGGCTCCTGGAGTAAATGTTTCTTGAGCAAGAAGTCACAAGGTAACGGGTAGCCTCATCTCTCTGCGCCCCTAGACAGCCAGTATGTCCAAGCTTGAGCTATAAAATTGTCTGTCAGTTGTACAACAACACTCTCTTGATCCTCTACAGAACGGGATTGTTTCGCCAAGAGAGGGCATCTGCTGGGCAAAAAGGACTTACTGATGTACAACCACCTTCTGGCCTTTGTCCATGCCTTCAGGGCTTGACGCAATGTCCTGCAGAAGTCAGTTGCAGCAAGGCTGGAAAAGGGCTCTGGACTTCCTGACTAGGTTTCTTGGTTCCTGAGCTAAACGTCTGTCAGGCTTCTTTCCATCATTGTGCTGTAATTCTATGTTTGTGCAGACATGTCAACTTGGGGAAGGTCGTTACCTTAATTGCTTTCAATCGTTACATAAAAGACTGTCAATGAGGAACTGTAACTACTCAGAAGTTTTAATTACGGCCTGACATGATGTTATTGTCCTGGCCTTGCACACCTCTGTGGGTGTATTTCTGAAGGAGGTGGCTTTTGTTGCTCCGAGCTGACTCCTCCTCCCCCGAAGAAGTCATTCTCTCCATCAAGGTGACATTCAGGAATGACAGTGCAACGCGTCACCAAACAGAAATGCTCAACAGGGAACTGTGACTTCAGTGTCATGTTTCCCCATATCACCACAGTCTTTTCCAAAGGGGATATTAGTGATCACCCAATTTTTCCGGTGGCATCATTCCCAATAATAATCCTTTGGATTATGAAGAGAATTTGGATCCTCCTCAGACACCCTGTGAGCTGCCATAAAAATTGGTGATGTGCAGCTTCTCTGTTGCAGGTGCAGTACCAATCTAGGGCTCCCATCATCCAGGGAGACTGAGCTGCATCAGTAAATGCCTGAACTGTAAAGAGGATGGACAAGGGGCTGAGAATGGCACATGAAGCCTTGTACTGTGGTTAGCTGGTAGCCTCTGTTGTCTCTCTCCTTATCAGAGGTCCAAGTCACATCTCATGGAGATGCAAAGTAGTGTCTGCAATCCCCCTATCTTGAACTGCCCAGTCACTCATAACTCGGGACGTTCTTCCCAGAAGTTGCATGGAGTGGCTGTCTGCATTCAAGCAGTAACTTTTATCGGGCTCCCCATGGGTTGGAAAGTAGAAGGTTAAGACAT
Source organism: Eurypyga helias (assembly GCF_000690775.1). Classification (NCBI taxonomy): domain Eukaryota; kingdom Metazoa; phylum Chordata; class Aves; order Eurypygiformes; family Eurypygidae; genus Eurypyga; species Eurypyga helias. The sequence continues at coordinate 61,680 of NW_010245697.1, forward strand.
GGGTTGAAACCCCTCAAGTTAAGACATACTGTCAAGAATACTACAGATGGTGTCATGGCAAGACTAGCTAGGAGAGGACTCTGAGGGCTGCTCATCATAATCTTTCCTCATCTTTCTGAAAAAGGAAAACTTATATTCGTGCTTTTTGCAAGCAGGAGAAGGGAGGGAGTTGCCTTGTGTAGATGTACTTAATTTGATGTAGCAAAAATTAGAGGTTGTAGCTTCCCACTGAAGGGGTAGTCCCAGTGACAAAAATGCTGGCAGCAAGATCAATGCAGTGTCATGCAAATGTATAGCAATGAAATGCAGCCCTCTTTTTTTTTTTTTAAACAGGTTCTGCAGCTTGTTTTGCCAGGTATTTGTTATGTTTGGGACTGTCAACACCTGTTTTGTGTGTTATGGTACACACAAGGATTATTGGGTCAAAAATAAAGGCGTGATTTTGTAGTTGGAAATGTGCACACCAAAAATATTGAGGGAGGGCTGTGTTTCAATTTTCTGTCTTGTCTCAGAATGTCTCAGACTCAAGGTCAGGTAGAATTTGGTTGAATCATTTGTAATAACAGGTTAATTTATATTAAACATCCAGATATATTGGTGGGTACAGGGGAGAATCTCAAACTGAGATGCCTATACTCCCACTAGCATGATGATCCTGATCTCAGCCACAAGAAAATGAAAGCACCCTTATATATCGGATACTTTCCTTAAAAAGGTGTATAAATGGATCTTGCCCAGAGCGTGTTCTCGTGCTGAGTGTGTGCTGCTTCATATTTGTAATTCATGCAGAAGATATAATGGAGGAGTGGACTGCTGGACTCGATTTAGATGGTGCTGGAGATTTTCCATGGCACTACAAGAAAGTGGTGCTACTGATGTCTTTAGCTTTGGTGTCTGCTTCAGGGAGCCTATGAATAAATGTGTGTCTCTCCTATTGATGGGGCAGGACAGATAATAAAATTCTCTACGGGGGCAGAAACTTTCCGCTAGAACTAGAGGTCTGCAAGAGCCTTTCCTCTACCTCCCATTGCTTCCTGACATTGTGGCAAAGGGCTGATCCTCAGGTGTGGCATGGTACCTGGGTAGAGCAAGTAGGATACTCCAGTTTGGTTACAGTTTGTGGAAAATGTATTTAATTACTTACACATGCCTGTAATGGGCACTAAAATCAGCTGCACTCAACAGATATAACTTGACAATCAGTGTAAAGTGTCAGCTGCACTACAGCATTAACCTACTAGGTGAGACGTACCTGTATTGAATAAACAGGATAGACATGGAAGGTTAGTTTGACTTTTCTTTTTAGCAATGAGTTGATATGAAGAATTTCTGATTTAAGAAATCAGAAATCTCTGATTTCTTTAGAGTTTCTTTGAACTTAAGTCTAAGTGAATGGAAATTTTCAACTCTGCAAATGCAGCTGGATGAATAATTTGTGGTGAATAATATATCTGATGGCTTTCACTGCATTTGGGATTGACAGCAAACACATCACAATTTTAATTATTGGGAATGATTTGCTGAAATATTCAGGAGCTATTTTTGTTCCTGCAGTCTGTGCATGAAAAAGTTAGCTATTTAAAAGCCAGACTCTTTCCTCTCATCCCCCCCTCCAAGCTCCTGGCTGATCTCCTTGCTCCATAAAAGCTACTCCAAACAGGGCAACAGAACTCACGGTATCCTGGCTTGAATAATTCTGGTGAGAATTTAGCATACAGGAACTTACAAAATAATAATAATAATTAAAAAGTTATTGCAAGTGTTCCTGCCCAAAGACTCGGCTGACAGCGTATGAGAGGGATCGGGATGGGGTTGGTTCATTGGCTGCTTAAGGAGCTGAAGGCTGGGGGTGGGAATCTGCAAGGTGGAGGATGGATGCTTTTGGAGGGGTGGGGAAAACATTACAGAAATGTTGTGTCTCTCCCTCTCCTGTACTTTTCACACCTTTGAGAAAGGCAGAACCTCAGGACTGGCCATCAACAATTCAGGCTGGATGTTATTTGAGTGTTGCGTAAGCCAGACTGTCCGGGTAATCCTGGCTCCTAATGCAGGGAGTTAGGAGTGCGGCCCGTTCCCCCAAACTGGTGGAAACCACTATTTGCCCTGCTGCCCCTCTTCCCCTCCTGACACCTCCCCGTGTGGTACCACACACAACCGCCGTGCCATTCCGGCGTGCTGCCCGCTGCCGCAGGGATGCTCAGCCGGGGGGGAATGCAGACACGGAAGAAAATTAGGGAGAAACAAACTTCTTCCCAGGGGGATGAACAGGAATGATGTGAAATATAAAATTTCCTTCTCGTCTGCAAAGAAATCAAGGCAGCATTTTGAAAAAGGGATGGATAGGGATGTATAAAAATGTGACTTTCCTGAAGGACTGAACTAGGATCCCGAAATAAGGAGGGAGGTGGGGGCTCGGCCTGGCCCCCAGTGGCCGCTCTCGGAGTGCTTTGCTGCCCTCTGCTGGCGCCGAGGGGTCGTGCAGCTCCCTCCCTTCTCTGCTCGCTCCCTTCCTGCCCTGACCGAGGCGGAGACGCACCGGGAATCCAGAGCAGGCGGCGGAGGTTTTGAGTTGCTCTGATTCCAAAGCAGCAGTGCGATAATAATGAAAAGGCAGCTTTGAAGGTGTTTTTTTTTCCTTTTGTTCATATGAAGTCTCCTTTGGTCTAGAGTTACAGTCACGAAAGTAGCATAGTTGGGAGGTTCAAATGAAAGGATAACACGTTTTTGTACCTAGGGTGGCTGTGGAGCGGGACTGTTCGGTGTTTGGGAATGGCAGAGGCTTCACAACGCCGCAGAATGCAAACCCACATCCTCTACATATCTGCAGAGGACACAAAGCGAGTACTGGTGAAGTCAGTAATAGCAGAACTCCCATGATCTCCAGGAGCCCAGAATAGGTCCCATTCAGCCTGGTGCGGGGACAGTGCTCAAACCTCTGTGTTCCTTTCACTGTGCCTTAGTCTCCGTTACTCAATAACTTCTTGGTTTTTCCCTTTTCTTTCTTCCCTGCTCTTTAATTGATTCTACATTGTGGCTTCATAGTAGAGTAACTGTAGGTAGAGATTTAAAGGGCAGTGGTTTGACAGATTTTACAAGAAACTCCTCTCAGGCATTAATTCCTGGGTTATGGGGTCAGAGAGGCTCTTGTGATCCTCTCAGCCTGACCTTCTACAGAGAGCAAGTCGCAGGATTGCCCTCAATTGACTCCTGCTTGAAGTGCAGCATTGAATATAGAAAATATTCCCTCATGGTTTAAAATTTTCCAGTGATGTTAAATTGTTCCAGTGCCTTATCACCTTCAATGTTAAATGCTTCCGCACTTTGTTTACTTTCAGCTGCCAGCCGTGGGTTTTCTTGTTACATTATGAGTTTGAGAAGCCATGTGTTGCTGAAACTGTGTCCTGTGTAGGGACTCATGGGCCTTGAGCGGGTTGCTAACCAGGTGGAGCTCTGAGAGGCACCTTGGTTGTAAGAAATTCAAAATTGCTAATGTTTTTGACTGAGAAGTTGTGGGTTGTGATGTGAAATCACAAACTCATGGCACAGAAGGCACAAAAATAGCAATGCAATGCCACTGCTGGAGGTTGTATGCAGTTTTCCCTAGTGTATGTCTGCGCTGGGTATTTCTAAGGTCCACGTACTTAAAACATGCAATTAGTTTTTAAAGCCCCTCAAAACCCCACAGGAGATGATGGAAAGGCAGTCTGTGTCAAGCTGTGGGGCATGCTTTTAGTTTTAAAGTATTGTTTCTTCTCAGCAGGATGTCTGAGCCCAGCACATGGGACCAGCAGTCCTGAGTGCGAAGCCCACTGCTAATACAGTTCCTTTCATAGTCTTGTGGGCTGCTTATTTCAGTGCTGCTGCAATATCCCTCCTTGTGAAGAGGGGTCAGAAATGCCAACCTCAGCATCTCTGCCAAGGCATACTGTAAGGATTTGTCAATATTGAACAGAGCGGTGGTAGGAACAGCCCTGCTGTTGATGTTCAGCATCTCCAACCCATCTTCTGGTACTGATGCTTTGTAAATGCAAGAATTGTTTTGAGCTTATGCCAGTAGTCATGGGTATGTCTTACACAATCTTTTGCAGCCAGATGCAAACGTGTTTGGGCAGTGTTTTAGGTTGGACGGACTCACAACTGCAGGTTGTGTAATTGCCTGGGTGTCTGAGCTGATAAATCCAATCTACCAGCAGACCTAAAGCATGAAGAGTAGATCTGTGCTGACACGGTTACATGGCTTTGGCACTGGAGACAGTTTACATCCATCCTGCACAGGGGAACTTCTCACCTGCCAACAAAAGAGAGCATAGACCTTTCGGAAAAGATATGTGTGCCAGCCTCTGAAACTCCTGTACCCTCTCTGTGGGTTCAGTGACCAAGTGGATGTCAGAGAGTGTGAAACTGAGAAGACTTCAGCTGAGGCATTTGACACTTTAAAATCACTTTTTACTTCCAACCTCCACCTCGATCCTGTCAGACCATAGCTAGTTCTGGACGAAGACAAGATGCAGATTGACAGCCTCAAAGTAAGGTGGCAAGGGAGATGCCAGGGATGTGTGTGAGCACCTCTGTAGCGGGGACCCTAGACTGCTGCACTCCCCCTTATAGAGCCTGTCTGTGTAGTAACAGGAGAATATTTTGCTGCAGGAAATCAGGAGGATTTCAGGAAATGCGGATTCCTGCAGGAACAGCAGGAAAACACTTTGTCAGCTGGGGATGAGGGTCTATCTGTGATCACTGGGAGTTCCTGAAAGCTGTTGCATTGCCTTGTGCAGAGACTGGTTTTGTGCAAGGTAACCTCTTCCCCAGCTGCCTATGTAAGAGGGCATCAAAAATGAAGGTGTGAAAAAGCAGAGAAATAAGTGTTACATCACCTACCACTCCAAAAAGAGGAAGGAAGGAGACAAAGACAGTGAACAGAGGGCTCTGTGTCCTTAAAAATCAGTCTTTCCCATCAGTTTTAGAAAAAAACTGACAGTGGTTAGGAAAGAACAATCCCATCTAAAAGCTACACCAGTGGGGTTTGGCTTCTCAGTACTGGGGGAAAAAAAAAGCACTCCTGAAGCTATGCTCCTCCCTGTTTTCCAGGGCACTGCACCCTCAGTCTTCAAGTACATCAGACAACTTTCCCAAAAAGGCACTTTGGGGATGTAGCCTACATCTCTGGAAGGAACTGAATGGGGAGCATGTCTCTGCTAATGAAAGGTGCAGCTAGAAATAAGAATTCTGGAGGTTGAAAACTAGGTTAAAAGCAGCCAGCAACAGAAAGCAGCTGAAGATGGAGTGGGTGAAAGAGCTCTCGAGCATTAGATGATGGACAGTTTTGCTTCACTCCCAACTCCTGGGTAGTGCAGTCCTGGCAGATTGACGGGGCTTCTGGGGTAAATTGTCACAAGATGCTTCAGCTTGTTGGTTTGGGTTTGGGTTTTTTTTCCCCCCCTTAGGTTTTTATTTTTAGTTGAATTCTCCCACTTAACACATACTACAGTGACCCCTACTGCTGCCAGCAGTCAAGGGCTTATTGCACTGCAATTATTAAACTATGGGAAAGTATTGACTGTAGTCTTATAAACAGTATCATTTAAAACCCTTGACTATGCAGAAACTGTGCTGCTCAACCTTACACCACCAAAAGGGAAAACTTTTGTAAACCCTTGTGATGCTTAAGCTGTGGTCATATTGTTTGTATAAAGAATAAGAGTCAGCCAAAACCTTCACAATATAACTTTCCTCCCCTTTTCAAGTAAGACTGGGGACAACATGCTGACCAGTTGGACCTCCCACATTATAAAACTGCTGTGCTGCACCACATGCAGAAACTGTGTCCTTGTTGGTCCTGCTTGGTTCTGGCCACTCCAGGGCCCCCTCCCATCTTTCAAGAGCAGTTGTAGGGTGGGAAGATCCTGACAGCAGTACTACCATGAAAGGGCATTCAAGGCTACTGCCCTTGCAAAAGTGGATGATATCTGCTGGATGACCTTCTGTAACCTTGTGATGTGTTGAGGGGGAGAGCCTTATACTGGTCTGCGCATAGCGTTTTGTGTCTGTTATCTACACTGACCTAGGCTGAACCATCACCTGCTTGTTTAATCTCTGTCTTTTCAGCATGATTTTTCTGGTGAGTGGGTGAGTTCTTAACAGGGACATGGAATTACAAAAGGATCTTCAAGGAATATGAGATGTGCGATGTGGAATAAAAAAAAGTTGGAATACTAAACACAGATTATCAGGGTTTCAGTGAAATGCAGTGCAAACACAGCTGCTGTGTGGTAGGCTGGTTGAGCTGGCACCTGCCAATCTCCATTGAGCCGATTTGGTGTAAACACCTCTGAGAGAAACGGTAACTGGCCTCAGTAGGAATTCTGCATCCAACATCCTTTGGTGAGAATGACACTAAGAAAGAAATCATGGGGTACCAGAGACATGACCCAACAGTTTCTACAAGGCAAGGACCTAACTGGGAGAGCAGAAGGAAAAAGCTTTAAAATGTGATTATCCAGGCACTGCTGCCTACATCCCTGACAGATCAGTGCAGGCTTTTCCTGAAGACTTGTTCCCCAGGAATTGCTCTGTTCTAGTTTTAGCTGCTCAGAGACTATCCCATAGGCTGGAGCAGACGTCAGGTCTCCTGATTATTAATTTACTCTGTCTTAATGTAGGCTCGTTACCAGATGCTTCCCCTGATGGTGTGCAAGTAACACTGGTGTCTGTTCTGCCGCTTGTCAAAGGCAGCTGCACGTTTTACCTGGAGACCAGTGCTTGTCATGCTTTCTGTGCTTGCTAAGAAATGTCCCTGCTTCTTTTGCTCTGGATAAATGAGCAAAGAGGCAACTTCGGTGGCCTCCTGCCTGAGGCCAGAGTGCTCTGCCATGGGGCAGGGTGGTGAGCATGGACATGGCCAGGCACCAGGAGTCATCCCTAGGTTTCCCCATGCAATCTGTCCCCTAAGAGCATCATCTGGAGAATTATCCTTTCCTTCATGTGATTTGCTGTTGGCCTTAAACATCTTGGACATTTGTGGTCTTGTGTGGCAGCTCTCACTGTAACCAGGAGGGTGACTGAGGAAGCAGGGTGAGGAGCAAGGCTTTCTTCTGCCGTGCCTCACTCTCACTCGCCATTGCTGCATTTCAGGGAGTGTAGCTAATAAAAATGGGAACCAAGTTCTTGGTATCAGATTATTCTCCTTCCTGCAACACTGCACACTACACAATCCAGCTCTGAAGACCTGAACCAGAGTGCTTTTGTACACTGCTGATTAAAGCTGGTTTCCTTATGGTTTCATTATGGCTTGACACTGAGCACAAAGAAATGAAAAACAGATGATGGGGCCATGACGCTTGCTGTAACTCAGCAGGGGAAAAGGAAAGACAATCCCTTGGGAACCTGCCTTTCCATTCCTCACACCCTCAGATGTCGTATGCTGCATCACAGTGTGTCTGGCACTGCCCTCAGGAGCTTGTGGCTCTGCTGTCATGAAAAGCAAAGAGTTAAACTTGTGTTTAACAACAACCTGCTCCTGTGAGACTTAAGCAGGGACTTGAGGGAGACTATGCCAGAGGAAAACAGCAGGAGCTGTGGCTTGGGCAGGATTCTGCTATAGATCTGTTTTTCTCACAAAGCAACCATTGCTTCTCTCTCCATGGTGAAACAGCTCCAATCCAAACTTATAAGGACCTTCTGGAGATAGGCAGTAACTGCTCTGTAGCAGGAGAACTCTGAGTTGGCATTCCCTAGGTCTGAGTTATCCTGCTAAGTTTGTGCAAGGCAGCTGGGTAAGAAGGGGAGTTGGGGGATGAAGAATCACCTATGGTTTAGGATAACAGCGAAGGAACCAAGTGGTGGAAACAGGTTGAGTCAAGCCTCTGAGTGCTGGGATTTGAATGTGGGACTGGCTTTCCACATAACTAGGTAGAGCAAAGGGAGGCCTCATTGTTCCTTTCACTGCTCCCAGGGGGGGTGTAGCCTTTAAGGAGGGTTTATGTGAACCCCAGGACTGCATAGTTGAGGTTGCCTATGTGCTGGGGTTTAAGCAAATGCCAGCTGGAAGGAAACAATTTTGGCAGTGGTCTAGGGGTGGGTACATGACATACAACAGCTTGCTCAGAACAAGTTTAAATGCACATTTTCCCCCTTCGTAACTACTGTTTTACTGCTGGATTGCGGGAGGCGACTATTTTGGAATAGAAGGGTGATGGCTGTGGTTCCACTCGCCCATGAGCCCAGTATACCCAGTAGGACCACTTACACAGTGACAGAAATGGTGTTTGGGGCCAGGCAGCACTGAGGACTCAGGATAACTCAAGTCTGCACTCACGTTTTGCTCCTGTGGGGCTTTTCTCGTCTGAGTGTTGCAAAGCACCGGACAGGTTTCCTAAATTTTAGCGCTGTCATTGTGTGGCACTTGTTTGGACAATGACTGTGGCTGTACCGATGTAAACAGGCAGAGGGCTAATGCAGGCCTGGCCAGAGGTCAAATATGTCCTGTAGCAGAGTCGCTGCAGTGTTTCTGCCAATGTTCTCGGTAGATAACATGCTGTGGTGACTTTTCTCAAGTACCCAGAGAAGGTGCATTGGCCACATGCCATTCACAAGCTAAGGTGAGAATTAGAAAAGGTGTGTTTTAGTGACTCATAAATAACTTAGCATATGCTGATGAGGCAGCAGCTCAGCTTTATCATTCCAGCTTTGAATCCCTAAAGTGCCTGTAAAAAACCCACAATAATCAGTTCCTGAAATGTATGGGATAAATTCAGGCTAAATTCATGGAGCAGTATCAGTTTATAGCAGGTCTGAATGTGGCCTCAGCTCCCTAACATTAATTGTGAATCCTCTGTGTCCACCTTTCCCTCCTCTAACCCTTCCTCGGTCCGTTCTGCTGCTACAGTTACAGCTTTAGCTTGTGCTGAGTGGCATTTTGTGCTGTGCCAGGTCCATCACATGTGCCTTGTGTATGGTCCAGGTTTTGAACTTCGCTTGTGGGAACTAGACAGATACCGCAGAGATTGACCTTCAAGGCTGTTGGTAATGCCTTGTGCATGTTTCCCTGCTGATAAAGTAATGTCTTGCCAATTTATCTGTTTGTACACAGCAGTATTTGCCTCCTGTATTTTATTTCCCTCTTGAAATTCCACCCACTGGTCATTCATCTTTTGTGATTTCCTCTTTCTTGTTGTGCTCTGCAGCAATCTTCGTGCAGTGATGCTTCATCTTTCACCTGAACGCTTTTCCTTCCCAATTTTGCCAGATTATGCATGTTTTGGAATGGGACTCGCTGGAATTTTTCTTCCAGCATTAGTGGAATATCTTCAGGTGTTGAGGGAAGAAGGATTCTTACCTTCTCAGAAGGGAGCAGAACTTTCCAGTGGCTGGTAATGAGTCTAAGCCACGGTTGGGGCTGGCACCGCTCTGTTTTCAGCAGAAGCAGAATAAGGCCATTAGTGAGTATGTCACAAGTCAGCAATGATTCCTGTCTCTGGGAGCCAGCCATGTCACCTGTCACTGGTGCAATTACTGCAAACTGGTATTGCTAACTCTTAGATGATTTGGGGCCTTTCTTAAATCCCCAAGCCATTATCTAAGAATGACATCTTGGCATATTTACATATTTTCTAATGGCTGCAGGGAAAAGCTAATAACAGAAATCTTAGAAGACCCTAAACCATGAGTCAAATGCAAGAAAGAACCCCAAATGTGTTACCTAAGTTTGGGTTTATGCCCAGAACATGGAGGAGGTGAGTCTGCCTTGCAGCTGACAGTGTCTGAGCCTGGTGATATCAACTGCCTTCACTATTCATCCTGAAACTATGAAGAGCAAAAAATCTCCTCTGTCCAGTGAAGCCAGTTTGATGCACTGTGTATGTGGTACATACATATTGCTGTGTATGGGGCTGGGGCTGCAGCAGCAGTGTGGGAGTTGTGGCCTCATGGGGTGGGGGTTAAGTTCTTCCCTGTTCACACCAGTGTCAACCAAACACTGTTGGTATTCCTCAGTTGTCAAATTTTGAGAAACTTACAGAAATGTTTCATTTTGATAAGGTCAAAACCTTTAATTTCAACTTTATTTTCATAATATTATCAAAATATTTCAGCCAAGTTGAAATACCCTAGAAAATGTCATTTTAAGGAAAAATGAGTGTGTTGATTTTTCTACTTCTCTGGAGCACCTGCCCAAAAGCAGAAGTGTTCCCTGAGAAAAAAAAAAAAATCTGAGTTATCTTTTTCTTTCTTAGCTCTCTTGCGTTCTGGTGAGGACTACATTGCATGAGGCAGTCTCAGAAAAAGAATTTTCCCAGATGAAAAGTCCTGTTAACTAAGTTTACCTGGAAAAGATGTATGCAGTAGAAGTCCTGTCCTGAGAAGCCAGGATTTCAAGGCTGGCTCTTATAAAGGTCTTGTAAATCTAGTCTTCAACCTCTCAGAACATGAATTTTCCTTCATATACGTAGCCACATTATTACTCTGTAACATTACAGTTTAATGCCTGGCTTTTGTCATTGTTTTCCTTCAGAACCAGCAGGGACAAACCTGTGTGTGTGTCTGGGAAAGACCCTGCTGCCTTGGTAATGCTACACTGGGAGAAGCTGGGATTTACCAGAGTAGTGGTCTTGCCAGTACTATCTCTGTGGTGGCCAGTTAATGAGCAAGGGTCTGAACCACAGTGCTCCAGTAGTGGCTTTACTGTGATCGGAGAAGCTGTGAATTGGAGCAGAAAGTGTTTCTTTGTACCATCATTCCCAAGGCAGGGAGTTAGGCAGGCAACTACTTGCTTGTCTCGATGAGACACTGCTAGACATGTTGTATTAGAATGCCTGAGATGGGGATGACAGTAAAAGGCTCTGTAAGTGTCATGGAAAGTAGGCAGATGGGGAGGTTTGTACTTCCACAGATGTTGCTCCTGACCTCAGGTGCACTCCTGAAGTGGATTTGCTGGAGGATAAGGGGAGTTGGCTCTTGCAGAGGTGGTCTTAGCGTAGTTTGTCATCAGAAAACCTTTATTAAGCCTCCCAACTTTTCACTGTGAGATGGATGCATGAATTGCCCTCTTAGATGAGGGAAGTGGCCTGCCAGTTTTTCTTGTTTCATGCAGTGAACTGGGGAGAAGCCAAGAGCACGCCCTGGTTGAATTTGGAAGACACACTGGTTCCAGAGCTGGCTCTGCCTCAGCAGCTGCCTGCTGAAGGCAAAGGAGCCAAGGTGCTGTCTGATGGGCAGAGCCTGGCAGCTCTGCTGCCCAGCGAGGGAGCTTGTTTGTCCAGCTCAAAAGCCTCTTGGCTGAACTGTGAGCTGTTGCTCTCTAAGCTTGGGTCATGCCTCAGGCAAAGCCATTGTTGCCTACTGTGGATAAATAACCTCAATTACCAAGGCACTGTGGCTCAGATATTCCCCACACTGACTGCATTATGGCCCTTAACTTTCCTCTTTCATGGCCTCTGAGCCTGGAGGGATCAGCAGACGGGGAGATCTGCCTTCTTGCACGGTTTTTGCTCTTGAGAGGCTGCGGAGACTGATCAGATGTGAACAGCAAGCAGAGCTGGCAGGGGAATTGCACTGGCTGAACAGTTGCCTTTGGAAGAGGCTTCTGCCACTCTGGGGTGCAAAGGATGTGCGCAAGATGTGGCAACATCTGGGGGTTTGCCCTGAAATTCAGCCACCTGCAAAAAATCACGGCCTCCAGGAGCTGGCACAGGAGGCTGGCAGTCAAGTTGGGCCATCTCGAAAGGGGAGATCATGCTTTCCAGCATCTGAGTAAGGGTGGTGAAGATAAAGTCATGCACTGAATTTCTAAAATGCTTTCCTCACTGGGTGTTCCCTTTAAAGAAAAATTGGCAGGTCTTATAAGTGAAGAAATGGCCAGTGGAGAGGGACAGGACTCTGCAGTCCAGCATGCTCCTAAGTGATCTGGAGGAGGGGTTGGAGAGGAGACAGAGTTTGTTGAGCAGAACAAAGTTATTTGGAATAAGAAAAGCAGAAGTGGACAGGAAGGAGTTGCAGAAGAATCTCCTGATCCTGAGTGTCTGGTAAACTAAGGGCAGTATAAATCAGAGTGCAGGGTAGTGAACCCATGGATTAAAAAAAAAAAATATATATATATATATTTATGGTCACTCATGGTAAGGGGGGCTACTGGGGCTATTTTCTCTCTGGATTAGGACCATTGAGACAGTGTGGATCTCTCTGAAAGCACTAGCTCAGCAGAGGCAAGCAGAAATTACTGGGAAAGGTATAGAAAGCAAATAGGACCTATCATCGTGCCGTGTTAGAAATACCTGGTGCCCTTGCACCTTGAGTACAGTGTGCAGCTCTACTTATCCTGTCTCAAAAAAGATGCGATAGAACTAGAAAGGCACAGGAAACAGCTACAAGGTCAGCGGAGCGTGCAGAATAGCTGCTGCCCGGGGAGCGATGGAACAGATTAGGCATTTTCAGGTGTCTTCAGAAATGAAACAATTGAGAAAGGAAATACGACAGAGGCGTATAAAACCATGACTGTCGTGGAGAACATAAAATTACCATTTCACAATGTAACTGCTAAGGTGAGCATGAAATGGAACTACCGAGAAGCAGTTTTAAACTAATAAAAGCTTTTTCCTGGCACATGATTAACCTGTAGAACTTCTTGCCAAAACATAGTGAGGACACCCACAGTTATTACTGGCTTCGAAAAAACAATTATAAAAATTTGTTGTGGAGAAATCCATCAAGGGTTCTTAAACACATTGTGAGACATCCTATGGATGAGGAAACTGCAAAGCTGCAGGGCACTGGAAGCAGATGGAAGAACCAATGTATGGCTGCCCCTTTTTCCAGCACATCTGTTCCGAGCTGCTGGTACTACTACCAAAACACGTTTGGAGAGGTCCTAAAAGTTCCAGATTCTGAGGAAGCATCACTGTGCTGAAAAATATCCAGGACAACCACTTCTCACTAATTCAGATACACAAAGATTTCTTTGCATGTAATATTTGATTTCTTAATGTTTGGAAATGCAGCTACTAAGTACTTATTATTGTGACTTTTTTACATGTCTGAGGTAAACCTATTAAATGATCAAGGCTATGGGGCATCTTTTCTTTTTCTCCTGAATCTGCTTTGATGAGCTGAGAGGAGGCTGAGATTTTACGAAGTCAGTCTCTTCACCAGGAGTAAGTGGTTTTTGTTCCCTCTTGTTCTTATGACAGCACTGCTTTCTGGCCACAGAAAAACAACCAACAAATGGGTCTGTCTTGTTAGATGTACAAAATCAAGCTATGTCCTTTTTTTTCCTGTCTCATCTTCTATTTGCTGTCAGAAGGTGCGTGATACACTTTTTCCATGGTAGAGTTTCCAGCAGAATAGTTACTATCTTTGCCTTATAATGAGCACAATTTCATACTGATCAGGAAGATGCTAATCCTTTCATTAAATCACCAGAATGGGGACTGACAGATGATTCCCTACTTGGCCACAAATTCATTGTCTGACCTTCAGCAAACCCCTGAACTTTGTGCTGCAGCTCTGGTGCAAGTGCTCTGTGCTTTGGTGGAGGGGGATGCAGTAGAAGCTCTACACGGTTAGCATGTCCCTGAAGCAGACCCTGCCATCCCTCCTGGTGTCAGCAGTGCTCCGCTTCACAAAGAAGGGGCACCGTGTAAGCAGAAATACCCGGAGAGCACAGTGATGGCAGTGGGGTTAAGTGCTTGGTTGCACTGAAAAGGGCTGTATTTTTGGCCTGTTCCAAGTTTGCTCAAGTGGCTCCTGCAAAGAAGGGTGCTGGGAAGTGGTTATCTGCTGTCACCAAGGAATATACCATCACTGGTCACAGATAGATCCATGGAGTGAGTGTCAAGAAATGATCACCAAGTGTTCCTGCAGTTTTGTAAATTTACAAATAGAAAAATTCTGTCCAGCCAGCTTGCACAAAGCTGTCGAGGTTAATGGGCCATTTCTCACCATATCCGCTTGCGTTTGGCCAGAAAATACAAGAGCAAAGGGTTGCAAAAAAAATCCCACCTCACCCAGACAGGCTGTTTGTCTGTGTACCGGTCACAATGTTCAAAGAACTACAGGTAGTATGTATGGGTGAAAACAGAAACAGCACGAACCCAGCACCTTGAAAGATTATTATGCTTTTGTATGAACACAAGGAAATTACCTTTCCTGACTAGTCTTTTCTTTGAGCTTGTGTAGATGTTCTTTCTTTTTTGGCTTTTGCAAGTGATGAACTCATGCACATGATGCTATTTTAATACCTAGCAAAGAGCCTTGTCTGCTAAATCACCTTATTTTTCTCTGATCAGAGCACAGTGCATTCCTCTTTTTAGTAGAAGGTATTAATTTAAATTCCATAATCCCAAACATATTCTCGTTTCTGTTCTGTGCTTCAGAAGGCCAATGGCTTTTTAATTTAATAAGGGAGAAACACACATGACACTGTGTTCCCTATAACTGTCTTCTGACCTCAGTGAGTCTTTCACAGCTTTCTTTGTGTTCCAGCAAAGGCAATCTCTGCTTTTATTCAAGATCATTATCATTTCTAATACCCATGTTCTACCGATGGGCAAAAATTTAAATATCTGTAGCATTTTCACAGTAACTTTGTGAGATGTTATTTGCATTCCTATTTAGTAGTGCAAGCCCATCAATGGAGCCATAGAAAGACTTATGCACCACTTATATCCCATTGAAATATTATTCAGGTATATGCTGTCCCTTCACAGAGAAATACATTTTATTTTGGTTTACCTTGCTTTTGGATTAAAATGAGTTAATTCATCTAGCAATATTTTGATTTATGTCAGCTCCGTTTATCTTTCCAAGTTTCATAAGCTTTGTTTACTGGGTTAAGATTTACCTAATTGGGTACATGATATTACTGAGTATTTTGTGGCATGTAAACACTTAAGTCTTATGCATTGCTGTTCCTAAAGAATCATCCTTAGCCATTTTGATGATTCCATTTTGCTGTTTAAACTCACTTAAACCTACTCAGTTTGAAAGAACATGTGCCTGTTGCAGCACTCATGGCCCTTCTTCGGAAATGTCAAGTAACACTCATTCTTTTCACTGGTTCAACTCTGCTCTCCTTTGCTCCCTTGTGAGTCAGGAACTGACCCCTTGGAGCCTGCTCCACAAAGGCAGTCCTGGCAGCTTTAAGCTTGGATCATCAGCCTTGCTTCAAGGTGACAGAAACCCCCCAAAGAAACAGGTATTATTTTATCCATGGTTTTGTGAGTTATTCTGAGTAGGTTTTCCAAGAATAACTGTGTTAGCTGAACTTTGAGACCTCTGTTCATTAAACAACCTGTTGCATTCTCTTTTTTTTTTCTTCTTACAAACATCTACATCGTGCCCAATACACTTGTCCTTGCATGTCCAAGTGATAATGCCTGCCTCTTCCCACTTAGCTTAGTATTTTTAACATCTAAGTGCACCTCCCTCCTGGTACCTGGTGCTGCGCTTCAGTACTGGCATGTCTCAGTCAGAGCCCCCTCATTTACAGTTCCATGTTGGCTGATAAGCAAGCAGGGCACCTTGACCAGATCTCGCTGTACTGTCCTTCATCTGCCAGATCCAGAATTGTTCTCATCTCTAACGTGCTGCTGTGGCACTTGCAGAAAGAAGACTATTTTTTTTTTTTTGTTGTTTTGGTGCTATTACAGAAGTACCCAAGAACCACTGGTTATGTTTTAGGGCTTCACTGTGCAAACTGCTTCTGGCCTTGCTGCAGCAGAGCTACAGGCTTGCTTGCTGATCCGGTATAGTGGACAACGGAAGGGCAACTATGGGTGAAGGGGAGAGGTAACAGCTGTAGTCTCAGTTTGGTATCTGTCCTGACATGGCACAGTAGTCTTCTGTGATTGCTGTAGGGCAGGTATTACTAAGGAGTGTAGCTGGAACAATGATCCTGTGTAAGTGGGGACATGTAGAGAGGAGGGAGGGGGGCAGTTTCATTTAGCTTTTTGTTGTGACTTGGCAAGATCCTGTGTAAAATAGCTTATGAATGGAGACATAGAATGATGATTTTCAACACAAGTCCCAGCAGACAATAAAAACTGAGTTTAGCATGGATCCCAGGAATTAGTTATTAATACCATGCATCCTTTTAACAGTCCTGAACTGTATGCTGCTGGCTTTGCTTCTAGCTAAGTGCGGTTTTCAGTGTATGAAGTGGGACTGACTGGAAAATAAGAGCTTCCATTTCATGAAATATTTAGCATTTTAACTGTTTTTCCCCCCCCCCCCCATTCTAGAGGAAAACTGAAACTGTAGGGTGTTTACTGAGGCATGAAAGACTTCAGGTGCCCTGCTCTCACAAATACTGGTTTGCCACAAATCCTCAATAGATT
Organism: Eurypyga helias; assembly: GCF_000690775.1. Classification (NCBI taxonomy): domain Eukaryota; kingdom Metazoa; phylum Chordata; class Aves; order Eurypygiformes; family Eurypygidae; genus Eurypyga; species Eurypyga helias. The sequence goes on from NW_010245697.1 coordinate 78,005, forward strand.
CTCACACTAGAACAGCGTGTGGGTTTTTTTAGATGTGGGGTTTTTTTGGTGGGTGGTTGTTTGTTTGTATGGCTGGTTTATGTTCCTTGGTACTCTCATCTCCATGTTATTTTACAGCTTTTACTGTTCCATCCTAATGGGATTCCTGGTGAGCCAACCAGTGTTGCACCCTGTATTGTGATGACTGTGCCTCATTCTTTTTGTCTGCACTTGAGAGACATCCTAGCAAGTGCTAACGACAAAGTCTATATCCGCACTCTTGCATCCCTGTGGAGTGTTAGTCAAAAGCTTGTTACATCCTAGAGTGCACTCTCTAGAAAAACATGCCCTGGTCAGAGAAGCCTGGCCACTTCTGCCAGGAGAAACAAAAGCAGAGAAGGCTTTGAAAGGTGGTGCATGAGAGGTAGCCCTACTTGAGCACAAGGTAATCCAGGTAGAAATTCACCCTCGTGTAAGGTTCAGATTTGTTCCAGAGGCAGCTGCTTGTTGTGTTGGGGTCTGTTCAGGTGAAAGACTTAATTTGAAGGGGTTTTGTATATGCTAATGCTATTTCCTCTGAGGAGCTTTCTGTGCTCTCCAGCCGTGTGTGGTGGGTTTTGCACTGGGTAGCTGAGTGAGTCAAAGACAGCTCTAAGGAGAGCATCTTTCCCCAGCCTTCCTTGCATATGAAATATCGGCCATACATTTCTGTGCAGCACAAAACCTGAGCCTGGACTTAGATCTGCAGCAATGACACCACGATAGTTTAAAATGGGTAAAAAAGAGTGACCCTTCAGTTTCGGTGGAATAACCTTTGCAAGAAGCTGCTGCCTTAGGGTCTGTAAGTGTAAATAAGGAGCCTTGCCCGCTTAAAGCCTGTGTTACAGGAACACCCCTGCTTCTAGGCACACGCGTCTACTGGTGATTAAGACGAGAGGTGGGTCTTCTTCCCAGCTACGTTGCAGGACCCGTGGTTTCTGCCCGGCGGGCAGCCCCGGCCAGGCCGTACTCCCTGCCCCCTGGAGCCTTCCCTGGC
>NW_010245698.1:0-4875 GCF_000690775.1 Eurypyga helias
ATTCTATGATTCTATGAAATAAGTGGGTGTATTCTTGGTTGGTTTTGGGGGCGTTTTTGAGGTGCAACTTGCATATATGACATGATTTAGTTAGTGTGAAAGTCCAGGCACATGAAGATGTGCTCTTATATTTATATATTTGATGCTTTAAGTGCAGTAGTGTGCTAGGGAAAATCATCCTAAAGGAAGATATACCTACATGTGCTTTTCTGACATTTTTTCTGGGTGAAAATTGTATAGTTATCTGTGTAAGAATATTTTCAAACAATTGTTGGTCTGTTCTCCTGGGTAACTGGTGATAGGAGACGATGAAACGGCCTCAAGTTGTGTCAGGGGAGGTTTAGATTGGATATTAGGAAAAACTTCTTCACTGAAAGAGTGGTCAGGCGCTGGAACAGGCTGCCCAGGGAAGTGGTGGAGTCACCATCCCTGGAGGTGTTCAAGGATCGTGTAGACGTGGTGCTTGAGGACATGGTCTAGTGGGTATGGGAGGGTTGGGGCTGATGGTTGGGCTAGATGATCTAATAGGTCTTTTCCAACCTTAGTGATTCTATGTGATTCTGTGAATTGAAGTTTCAAAATAGGTGAAATTTAAGCTGTGCATTGTCAGTTGTCCTTCAGCATTTTTTGTGGGTGGTGGTTCTTGTTGTTATTATTACTGACACTTATATGGATATTTGTAATAAATGGCAGCTGCATTTGGCTTATGCTAGGCAAAAGGGAAATAAAAATTGAAGGGAAAAATTAGAAACTAAAGGAGGAAGAAATTGCTGAAGTAGTAAGTAAGGGGACTAAAGTACACTTTGTTAAAATAACATGAAAAGAGAGGAAAGTATCACAGAAATAGAGGAATATGTTGCAAGAAGTAACATGTTCTGAATTTCAGAGAATTGCCTTTGGTTGTAGATGAGACGAAGTAACTCCTATGGTAGTTTTATAAAAATTGAATATATCAGTGACTGGCAAACACTGACTTAGATGAGAAAGTATTTAAAGAAAAATGCTTTCGAATTTTTAAGTTGACCACTGAACCTTATAGTTTTACTCACAGGTCACAGGAGCAAGTCTGTGGGGTAGAGATTTATCATTAAATGTTAGTTTAAGAACAAAAGCAGACTGATTTGGTAGAATCAGGAATGACATGCTCAGGATTCCTAAAGACATCAAAGGCAACTATGGTAATTTGTTTTAAGAGGCGCTTCAGAGGAGTCCAGTCAAGTACAACTTCTGAAAGAATGTTGTGAGCAAATTCAGAGGCTGCTGAACTTAACTGGTGAATTCAGTTGAACTTTAAAGTGAAGATAAATTATTTTGAGAGCACAACTTTTATGGAGTCTCTTCTGCCTCCTGCCTCAAAAAACCCTGGGATGGGAGTCCTCTCCATGGATGAAGAAGACTGTGTGACATTCAGTGGTGTCAAACTGCCATTTCCGTATTAGCTCAGGGGAGGCCCGTACCCACCTGGAATACTGCAAGTCTGCTGCTTGTGCAGACTCGTCATCTCCTGGTGCCCAAATATAGGGAAGTACTCTGCCAAGGATAAAATGCACTTTGTCTGTCTGCTAGATCCCTACATCCATGCAGAGGTAACTTACTTTTCCAAACAGGGCTGCAGAGCAGAACAGGTGTGGTCCTGAACTTGTTGAAAGCATTCTGCTTTTACTTTCTTATCTTGAGATGTGTCGGAATTACCACATCCTCCCGCTGCAGTGGTAGTGACTGTCTCTGATTTTTAGCTGTTGTGCTAAGACAAAATAGTGTCTGTTGCCAGACTGAGATATACCGTGTGCTCTTTTGCTTTGGAAACCCTTCTTTCTGCCTGCTTAAATCTTGATACCTTTCCATATATAAAACAAATACTTGTTACTGTTGCTAACCTACAGCCATGATTACTGATGAATTAAGATTGAAACCTGCTCACATTGTTTCTTCAGAACTCCTTCAAGCTAATCAATTTTGCTTAGGTGGAGGAGAGGGTTTGCTTTTATTCTCCAAGTATTTATTTTGGAAAAATATACCAAAATCAACTCACTTGATTCAGATGTTTAATTGAAAGAATTAATTAGAAATATCCTTTCCTATTTCAAAAATCACCACAGCAGCTGTGTTTGAAATTGGGCTCAGCTGTTCCATGTTTCTGAAGAATAGTGAAGTGCTGAATAAATTTAGAAGTATTAAGCTTTTGATCAAATAAATTTTGAGTATCTAAGCTTTGTAGAACTGGACTTCTTGATGAATTATATAGCACTGTGATCTTCCTCTGTTTTAGTAACTGTTTCCAAAGCTTTAAATTCCTGGTTCTGAGTAGTAAAGAAATAACATCTTATTTAAAAATCAAAAAATGCAACAAACAAAACCCAAGTACAAACAACATAAAACCTCAGTAGTACTAGCTGATGTACCTTTTGCCTACAAGCTTCTTAATTTAACTTCTGGCTCCTTAAGTTCATGCTTGGAATCCTCCTTTGAGAAGCACAGTACTGGAAGTTCAGGTCATCCTGCCACAGTGTTTTAAATCACATGTAAGTGGAGTGCAGAAAATCCTTGACACTGATAATCACTTGGTTTACAAATGTATGGTTTGTGTTTGTATTTAGTGCATATACCTTGCAGCCAGTTGGGTTTCTCGGTATTTTTTCTGTGCCCACTTTGTGCTCTTTTGTTTATTTTCACAGACAAACGCAGGAAATGAACCAGACGCGGAAGACGAACAAGTTTGCTGTGAAGCACTGGAGGTGATGACCCTGTGTTTTGCTTTGATTCCAACGGCACTGGATGCACTCAGTAAAGAAAAGGCATGGCAGACGTTTATCATTGATTTGCTGTTGCACTGTCACAGCAAGTAAGTTTTGTTGATTTTTTTCAAAAATATATTAGTAACATATATTATTTTACAATTCAAAATTAATATTAAGCCTAAATGCAGAGCAGCGGCTTCTTATTTAAGTGATTTTTTCTGCAGTTGTCTTAGTTCATTCTTTCGCAATATAAATCTGTAATTTGGATACCTGTCCTAAAGTGGTAGCTATATCAGTCCCATCTTCTTTGTACTTGTGAGGAGGATATTTTCAAGCCAGATGGATGCCTGATAATGTGCTGCTGATGGCTTTACAACAACTTACTTAGAATGAAATAATAGGTACTTTATGTTTTTTCAAAAATTATGTGAATACGTGCTACATTGGCATACTTAAATGACTTCGGTACAGAATAAATCTCTACTTTTTCTGGTAAGTAAAGACAAGATAGAGTACTAGCAGTTTGAGGAGAGGGGCAAGTTAAGATACAAACATCTAGTTTTCTTACATTGGAGTGGTACACTTGTGACTCTTCACATGACTCCCATGTTTTACATAGAGCTGTCACACTGGAGCTGTCACCTGATGCAGGAGCAGCATCTTGGAGGTGTCCTTAGCACTGTTGGGGAACAGAGCGACAGGGTAAACCAACAAGAGCTGCCAAGAGTGATGTGGTTGAGTTGCCCTGCAGTCCTGCCATTCAGTTCAGGAATCTCTTGTTATCTCCAAGTTATTCCTACAGATCTCCTTAGCCAGTGTCTGTGTGTCATGTGACTTTTAGCCCTTCTGGAACTATGATGTGAAATACTGGAGTGTGTATTTTTAGAAGGCATCCAGGTAGAAAGTTTCTGTATGTTGTTTTTAGTTACCAGTGCTTTGAACTGTTACTGAAGATTTAATTCTAGTTTTGTAAGATATCTCCACTGTTGTTCCATGAATACTTTAACTTTTCTATGAAAAAGTTGTCTAAGCCTTTCAGGACATTTTAAATGGAGTCAGATTGTGGCACTCTCAGATGACTGGGGTCAGAATTTCAGCACCATGTTTTGCGTTTTACACTTTTCTACATGAAACAGGTTGAAAAGTCTTACGTTCAGCAATATTCACCATAACAAAAAGATCAATAGCATCGTCGGAATGTCTCTTTACCATGAACGATTTACACACATCAGTGAAAGTGGAGTGTTAGCAGAATCCCGTAAGCTTTATTAGTTTGCAGCCTGTGGTACAGGACGTTGAATTTTCAGCTTCACTGAAGCTTGTTATTATCACTTAAATAAGAGAAGTTTAATAAAACATGCTGACAAATGTATGTTGTGATTTTACACATTAAATGAAACAAGCTGCCTTTAACTATTTTTGGTAACTTTGAAGGCTTATGAGTAAGAAATCAAAACCTTTTCTTTTTAAAACTGTCTACAGTTGATATCGAGTTACTATTTTGACAGTAAGTCTGTGTTGGCTACATGTCAGATTTGGAGTACCAGTACAGCTGAATAGCATGGGCAAGTGTCAGTGCCTCCCCATCCTTTGGTTTCTAATGTAGGAGTGAAGATTTATCAGATGTTTGGCTTTTTTACATGATCTTAATTGTACAAATATTGAAAAACAAAAAAAAAAAGTTTCTACAAATACATTAGCAACAAACGGAGAGTCAAAGAGAATCTCCATCCCTAACTGGACGTGGAGAGAAACATGGTGACAGAGGACAAGGACGCCGCCTTTGCATCAGTCTTTAATAGCCAGGCTAGTTATCAGCCTCCTGAGCTGGAAGACAGGGATGGGGAGCAGAATAAACCACTCATAATCCAGGAGGAAGAAGTTAACGATCTACTATGCCACCTGGACACTCACAAGTCTAAAGGGCTGGATGGGATTCATCCGAGGGTACTGACGTTGGCAGAGGAGCTTGCCAAGCCACTCTCCATCATTTATCAGCAGTCCTGGTTAACAGGGGAGGTCCCGGAAGGCTGGAGACTTGACAATGTGATGCCCATCTACAAGAAGGGCCGGAAGGAGGATCCAGGGTACTACAGGCATGTCAGCCTGACCTCGGTGCTGGAGAAGATTATGGAGC
>NW_010245698.1:4942-5272 GCF_000690775.1 Eurypyga helias
ACTTGATGTCCTGCGATGACCAGGTGACCTGCCTAGTGGATGAGGGGAAGGCTGTGGATGTTGTCTACGTGGACTTCAGTAAAGCCTTTGACGTGGTCTCCCACAGCATTTTCCTGAAGAAGCTGGCGGCTCATGGCTTAGACAGATATACTCCTTGCTGGGTTAAAAACTGGCTGGAGAGCACAGCACAGAGGGCTGTGGTAAATGGAGTGAAGTTTGGTTGGCAGCTGGTCACAAGTGGTGTCCCTCAGGTCTCAGTCTTGGGGCTGGTCTTGTTTAACATACTTATCAGTGATCTGGATGAGGGGATTGAGTGCTCCCTCAGTAAGT
>NW_010245698.1:5826-29649 GCF_000690775.1 Eurypyga helias
TAGATTGGATATTAGGAAAAACTTCTTCACTGAAAGAGTGGTCAGGCACTGGAACAGGCTGCCCAGGAAAGGGGTGGAGTCACCATCCCTGGAGGTGTTAAAGGATCGTGTAGACATGATTCTTGAGGACCTGGTGCTTGAGGACGTGGTCTAGTGGGTATGGTAGTGTTGGGTTGATGGTTGGACTAGATGATCTTATAGGTCTTTTCCAACCTTAGTGATTCTGTAATGGGTGATAATTGTTACAATAAATTTCACTGTAGTAATCTGACTTTCAGGCATTGTATTTTGAATTTAAGTGATGTTTGTCAAGTGTTCACTAGCATTTGTTTATATTTCAGTTAGTGTTGGTATCAACAGTTATTACCACTCTTAGCACCAGTTCCATCTAACACAGTTTGTGATGGAGGTAGAATGTCTTTGTAGCAAAACCTGTAGTCTTGATTATCAGATGAGAAATCTCTCATGGTTTTGCTAGTCTTTTCCAATGGTTATTCTTGCTGATTTGAGCTTTGTTGACAGCTCCTTCTCTCTTCTTTCTTTCTTCACCACATTCTGTCAGTACAAGAAGCTAACATGGAGCTCTTTTCTCTCATATGCTTGTGAAACTTCTGATATACATGATAATCTTGCAGTGCAACTGTTCATTATTACATGATGATTAGAATAGCATAAACATGACTGGAAATGGAAGACTTCTGAAAATGAAGATGGTGAAGTTGAATGAAGCTTGAAAAAAAGTTCCTCTTCGGAATTAATGTAACAAGTTAGTGTTTGCAGTGCAGAGAAAGCTTAGCCAATACCAGACAGAATTCTGAATATCCTTCCATTTTCCACTATTGTTCTCTAATCTCCCATCCTCAATCTGAGAACAATGTGAGCAAAAATATGCATGTGAGAAAATGGTTTTGCTGCACCATAAAAGACAAAGAAGATGGATCAAGTTCAGATCTTACAAGTATGATCTTTCTGGAAAAGATCAGACGGATTGGTGGGGTTGTGTTTGTTTTGTTCAGAGATTGAGGTTGTATGGAACTTCTGCTGTTTCTTCGTAGCTTAACCATGCTACCTATAAACTGAGAAATGGAATAAAAATATTTAGTGCTAAATACAAGAGCAATTCTTGCTCTCCATGGTAATTGATTTCATAGTGGTGACCCCTGAATTCAAGACTGGCTTCATCAAGAGTAGATAGCTGAACAGTTAGTCCTGAATGATCCTGGCACCCACTGATGGCTGCAGAGCGTTTGGTGGCCATACATAGCTGTCCCGCATAAATAAAAATTCTTACTGCCTGTGTCAAGCAGTGGCACTTACAGCCATTGAAGAGGCAGACTTCTGTTACTAAACAGCAGTTGGTATCCTGGAGCTATCAGTAGGAGGGCATTCAGGTTGCCTGCCATAATGGAGGCATTTGGCCTCCAGCTGTTTCACCAGGTGAGTGTGAGTTCCTCATGCAGTTCGTGTCCTATCTGCCAGCTCTACGCTTTTGCTATGGTGTCTAACGTGGCGCTCGACACCTGCATTTAGGCAGCTGCACCCTTCCGTGGTTCCTTAAGCTCCCTTAGATGGTTATAGCCTCACAAAAATATAATACTTGCATTCAAGTACTGCATAGTCCTTAAAGATAAAACAGTGTAAGGTACGTGTTTCCTTGGTCACATTTCCCACTTCAGGAAAATACCACTCGTATCTGTTTCATTCTGCCGTTGAGTGCATGAACCTAGGGGGTGTCTGTCTGATGTGTCCCGAGCAGCTGAAGAGTTGTGTCTTACAACAAATTTCTCTGAGAAATTTCCAGTTCCACAATCAGATCCCATAAAATGTCGATAATTATTAAGAACAAAACAGACCCCCTCCATCCCGTTGGTCTTCTGCAAATCAAGGCGATGTAGTAGAACTTGCACAGATCAGAGAAGGGTGACAAGGGAGATCAAAGCTCTGAAATTACTTCCATCTGAGGAACAGCTGGATTGCTTAGGGAACTTTGCATTGGAGAAGAGATAAATGATGGGAGGGGAATACCACAGAGTCCTTTAAAATCAGGAGTAGCAAAGGGAGAATAAATAGAGAACAGTGTTTCTTTGTACAAGAACTTCTTGAGCCATAACATTGAAGCAGCGTAAAGCTTCAGTTTGGAAATAGTTTGAGGGCTTCTTTCATGGATTTGTCCAGTGAGGGCTATGAAATACTGCTTCTTGTAGTCTTCTGAACCACAAATTGTTAGAAGCTGAGAGAAGATTCTGGAGAAGCGTCACTGCATGCTTCCCTCTTCCTGAGCACTTTCCTAGGGTGTGCAGCAGAGACGGGGTGCTCAGCTAGGTCCGTCTTTGCTCTGACCTCATGGTCATTCTTGCATGTCTCTGAAACACAGTTAACCGCACGTGGAAGAACTCGTAAGGTAATAGGATTCTTTCGTGTGCTTGCCACAGTGACCTCGTGAGCAGAAAACAGTGACAGCCACGCCAAAAAGACCCTGTGAAATTCAGTTTCTTGTATGTTGAGATACATTTCATGAAGCACAGCATTCATTTGTATTCTCTCCCCACTCAAGCAGAGTTGTTTCTAACAAGTTTTACAAGACTATGCTCACACAGCCTTACAAATTGAAAGTATTGGGCTTGCCTTACATTGTTTTTTTCCTTAAGGTTATTCATTCACACATTATTCCAGTGGTTAGATTAAGTTCTTAGATGGAGAATTTCCTTTCATTTTAGCCACTTGAATTTTCAGGGAGGAGTGTCATCTTTTCTCATTTCTTGCTAATAATAAATATTGATGACTTCATGGGTGCTCAGTAAACAGCTGTAGTGATACATAAGGGCAGTTTTATTATGGTAGTTCTGTTTTGTCTTTCAGGCATAACTGGTGCTTGATTAGGAAAAAAAGAATTTATTTAAGGTTGCAAATTGCTTGCTACGTTATGCAATATTTGCTGTAAGTTGTACAGGTTTAGTGCTAGGTGATGATAAGGTGTTTTTTTTTTAATTTTACCTTTAAATATTTGATTTGAGGAACAGGTTTTGTAATAGGAATTCATGTGTCTAAAATTTCACAGTGAGGAGAAACAGTATGATGGGTAGTAAATAATTAGAGTATTCCTATTTATTACGTTATGTGCAGTTTTAGAAAATGGCATTAAGCAGATAAGCACAATTTTAATTGGGTTTTTTTAATGTCCTTATTGGATAGGGAAATTGTATTTAATGTTCCTATTAAATGATTTCCAGAACTGTTCGTCAGATGGCACAGGAGCAATTCTTTTTAATGGCTACCAGGTGTTGCATGGGACAGAGACCCCTCCTTTTCTTCATTACCCTGCTATTTACTGTTCTAGGGGTAAGTTTTTAGAGGTAAAGCTTCAGTGCAGTGTGAATTTCTGTAAGAAATGATAATACAACATAGCTACAAGAAAAGGCAAATTGCTATTAACAGTCACTACCACACAGATTCCTGTTGACCTACAGGCAAGCAACACAGTCGATTTCAATTTGAGTTAGATGAAGGGGAAAAGGACTGTTTTGCATTTTCTGATAAGAACATGAACAGTAAGTTATAATATATGCATTTGATCTTTAGTGAATGCTAACCTTCAAGTGAAAATCATGAGCAGATTAGATCGATACCTACAGTTGTTGCTGCCTTTTACTGGGCCTGCCAGGGCTTTGCAATTCAGCAAGCTTATGGCTCTCTTGAACATTTGATCACTTCACCGTTTGTTTCCCATTCAGGTATAGCAATTGCTACTGAAATAGTCCAGAAGTCATTCATGAGCAGCTAAATAAAATTGTAAACTCCTGAAAAGCTGAAAATTATCTTACACTTCTTCCCCACCCCCACCTCACCCCCCCCGATTTACTGCCAAGTTTAGGGAAAATATGTTAGTGTTGAACTGTGAGTAGAATTGTGTGTGACATATATAATTTGGTGTTTGGTTTATATAGAGCACTGCAAGAGAGAGAGCTAAGCATTCTGGAGACTACTTCACTCTCTTAAGACATCTTCTTAACTATGCTTACAACAGTAACATTAATGTACCCAATGCTGAAGTTCTTCTCAATAATGAAATTGACTGGCTTAAGAGGATTAGGGTAAGTTTTAGGATCAGTTTATTTCTGATAAACAGCTTTTTGCTACTTTGTTGAAAAGTACAGTTTTGAGCTTGGAAATGTATGTTATTTAGAGTATCCTAACTTTCTCTTACATGGCAGGATGAAGTAAAAAGAACAGGAGAAACAGGCGTTGAAGAAACGATCTTAGAGGGTCACCTTGGAGTAACAAAGGAGTTGTTAGCATTCCAGACACCTGAGAAGAAATACCATATTGGTTGTGAAAAAGGAGGTGCTAATCTCATTAAAGTAAGTTCAAGTTTTTTGACCTATGGGGCTTTTTGATTATTTCTTTTTTCCCACTATTAATAGGTGAAAAGAAGCTTTGCATCTTGTGATCTGTAACCATAAAAGGTCCAATTTAACTGTTTGACAGCAGCTTCTAATTAGAGTTCAATGTTTTCTCTAAAACTAACTTTTTTAAAAAGTACATATTTCATTCATAACAGTACTTAATGTTCTCATTCTTTGGAACCGTTCCATATGGAGTCGCTGTGACCTAGTGAGCTGTTATTCCAAGATTTAGCAAACTTCACACAAGGATACTGAGCTAGGTACAGGATAGTCCTGCACAGGACTGCTTTCATTCATTACCCCTGGATTTTCTTTTATCCTTGTGTTCTTAATTAGTGCTATTAATGTTTATGGCAGTTTTGAACAAATGCATGACATCTGAGCGTGTTTTCAGTCAGATGCGTTTTCTTTGTACCTTTGATATTATACAGCAGCAACATTGGTTTTTTTCAGCACTGATTGATAAAGAGATTTGTAGATAATGCTGTTTTGGCAAAAGAAAACTGTTATCAATCAATAATACAGATTTATTTTTAACTTGCAGTGGGGGGGTGGGTTTGCAGGAACCACTTCAGGGAGGAGTTAGTCTGTTCTAAATTTAAAAGCTCATTATGGTGTTGGTCTCAGTTTTAACTCTTGGGTTTTTTAAGTACTGTCATTCTCAGACACTCATTTATATAACAACTCTTATGTGTGCATTTCTGTGGTAACAGGCAAATTTTTATTATTCTTTTTTTCAGGAGTTGATAGATGATTTCATCTTTCCAGCATCCAATGTTTATCTACAATACATGAGAAATGGAGAATTGCCTGCTGAGCAGGCCATACCAGTCTGTAGTTCACCAGCTACTATTAATGCTGGCTTTGAGCTCCTAGTTGCACTAGCAGTTGGATGTGTCCGAAATCTGAAACAGATAGTAGACACCTTGACTGAGATGTATTACATAGGTACAGCAATCACTAGTATGTAATATTTTTAATTATCTCTTTTCTACTTTTTAATGTATATATTATATATAGGCTTTGTTTATATTGTCCATTGAAATAGATGCTGGGGTTTTTAGCTTGTGATTTGTTTGTGGCAACTTCTAATGTTGCAAAATTAGGCTGTCAGAATTGAAAGAAGTTTGTTAGTGTAGCCGTTATTTGTTCTTTATGCAGTGATGTACTGACTTGCATGATATGGTTGCATCCAGGTTCCAGCCCCAGTCATTTACATAGTCTGACCCTTCCTGTCCTGATCTCTGGCTACTCCCCTTTGTCCCTGCCAGCTCCCAGGAACCTCATTCTGTCTTTATCTTCTGCTGTTGTCTCATCGTTTCAGGCTCTGCCTAACCAATCCCAGAACCTCATCAGGTATCTTCAGCTCAGTTTTAGTGCTGGTCTCTTGGTTGCTCACCTAATCTGTCATCACTGTCAGCACACAGACACAGGTCCACTGTCCAGTTGCCCTTTTTCGTTCCATACTTGTTCTCTGCTTGTCATAGTCCTTTCTCAAACATTTGTTCTCTCAGTGTTGGCCTTGTCTCAGCACCGCACTGCACTTAATTTGCTGCTTCTCACTGGAGAAAGATGACAGCAGTTGTAGTATGTAAAAAGACTTACGACTGTGTTCAGTGTTTCAGAAGCTGATAGACAGATGAAACTTGGGGTGGTTTTCATAAGGATGGCAAAAGGCACACACCTAGCACTGATTTTGTTATCAATAAAAAGCATGTAAAGCTTTCTTGAAAATTAACAAACAGGAACATATTTTCTGCAACCCTAAATGGCATAGTTAAACCATTTCAGCTGTAATATTAACAGGGAAAGAAGGGGCAAGGGGACCAAACTTGAGCTTATATGGGAAGAAAGACTGAGAGAGCTGGGGTTCTTCAGCCTGGAGAAGAGAAGGCTCTGTGGAGATCTTATTGTGGCTTTTCAATATATAAAAGGTGCTTATAAGAAAGGTGTGATGACAGGCATTTTACCAGGTCCTGTAGAGACAGGAAAAGGGGCAATGCTTCTAAACTGAAAGAGAGTAAATTTAGATTAGATATCAGGAAGAGGTTCTTCCCGGAGAGGGTGGTGAGGCACTGGCACAGGTTGCCCAGAGAAGCTGTGGATGGCCCATCCCTGGAAGTGGTCAAGGCCAGGCTGGATGAGGCTTTGAGCAACCTGGTCTAGTGGAAGGTGTCCCTGCCCATGGCAGGGGTTTGGAACTAGGTGGTCTTTAAGGTCCCTCCCAACCCAAACCATTCTGTGATCTTTCAGAATGTTTAAACTCGTACAGTTTAGCAAAACGATATGCACTTCCCATAGCAGGAAATGTCTTTGGCTTCTCAAAATGGCAGTGCTACTTGCCCACTTGGTGGTATCAGTGAGTCACTTGAGTTGGTTTTTCAATCTCTTTCTGTTTGATTCCATCTCAAATTAACAAATAGAAAGGGCTTCTATGGTTTTTCCCTCTGCATCATCCTTTTATTTTCACCTGTTTCTATTCGGAAGTAGAGTATCTCTTATCACCTCACAATTAGAAGGATTTTTATCTGCTCAAATATTTGATAAGCTTGATGGAAGTCTAAATCTCGGTCGTACATCAGACAGAGAACACATCTATGAACTGTGCATGCTGTGTGTTTCATATACCAAGAAAAGCTTGCTTATAAACATTCATGCTGTCTTACTTCCTTTTACATATGAATTTTTTGTGTTAAAACCACAGAACAACAGGTTAGCATAGGAAACCTGTGGTCATTAAGTCTACTCTGAAGAGATGCGAGAAGACTTGGCGAAAAAATCACAAGTCGTAGATAGCATACCTAAAAACTGTTTTCCATCCTGGCAAGGAAGAGTGAGGCATAAGTGAAATACTGTAATTTTAGAAGGGTAATAAATTTGTGAAAGGCTTGTAGATCAGTTATGTATTCTGGGTTTGTTCAGCTGAACTCTTCAGCTAGGAAAGCTGCTGGTATTGAGGGTAGACTTCTGTTTGGTACATAGACTGAATTTTGTCTGGCCCCTTTTTAGTTATGTATTAGAAGAAACCAGCATAATGTTAAGATTACAGATAAAAATATCATTCAGATAAGGATTGTTAATTTTAGCAATTAAATTTTCTGATGGAATATTTGTTTTATTAAACTGCACTGTGATACAGACTAATGCTAATTCTGTGCAACTGCTCTTTGTACTGCATTAATGGTCTAATTCTTTTATAACAAAATAGTCTCCTAATCACATTCTGCTGCTTTCTTTCAGCTTGTGAAGCTCTTACAGAATGGGAATATCTACCACCTGTTGGGCCTCGACCACCAAAGGGGTTTGTAGGACTAAAAAATGCTGGTGCCACTTGTTACATGAATTCTGTCATTCAGCAGCTGTACATGATTCCAGCCATCAGGAATGGAATTCTTGCAATTGAAGGCACAGGCAGTGATGTAGATGATGACATGTCTGGGGATGAAAAGCAGGACAATGAGGTAAATTTAATTACGTAGAGCTTGCTTATCTTTAAAGTGGAATTCTTTTTTATGAAAAGGTTTTGACAAATCTGGCTTTCCCCTGCTAGCAGTGGGGACAGTAGCATAATGTTTCTTATTTGAATAGGCTCTCTGCCAGAGAGAGAGTTCAGAAGATCCAAGTAGCAGGGTTTGCAGACTTCCCGCTCATGGATTTGTACCTGAAAGCACCGGACACCATTTCTGCCATCAGAACTTCATTAGTGCATACAAAGACGTGATTTGTTTCTTCAGATGAGAGTACCAAAACGCCTTAGATTGTTAAATTAAACAGGGGTTACAACTAGCCATGAGGTAGCCACATATGCCAAAGTTAATTACACACATTTTCTTCTGCTTTTCAGAGCAATGTTGACCCTCGAGATGATGTGTTTGGTTATCCGCATCAGTATGAAGACAAACCAGCACTGAGTAAAACAGAAGACAGAAAAGAGTACAACATTGGAGTTCTGAGGCACCTCCAAGTAATTTTTGGTCATTTAGCAGCTTCCAGGCTACAGTACTATGTACCAAGAGGGTTTTGGAAACAATTTAGGTAAACAGAAAATTTTGCCTTGATGATCTGTTCACTGGACCACTGAAATGCAACAAAACTAATCGTAGTAGAAGAAATGATAACAATGTTAAGTGTAAATTAGCAGAACTTGTGCAATGTTATATCTGTTATCCTCTCTTTACATCATTCTGTAGAAGTCTGTTGTTAGATCAAAGTTTACAGCAAGATGTTTATTTTGAATTCCAGCAGTTCTTGACCTTGATATTGGAACTTAGAATTAAGGATGAAGCTATACACAGAAGGTTGTTTTTACTTACCAGTAATAAGTGTCAGGGATAGAGTAACAGGTGGTATAGTACATCACAGACCAATAGCTTTGCTCAGTAAGAAAGAGGGATTGATAGATTGAATAGTACATTTTTAGAAAATAAATTGTTGGAGAACAAAACAAAAAGTATTTGACAAGAATGTGCTTTTGTTTTCAGACTGTGGGGTGAACCTGTAAATCTCCGTGAACAACATGACGCTTTAGAATTTTTTAATTCCTTGGTGGACAGTTTAGATGAAGCTTTAAAAGCTTTGGGCCATCCAGCAATGTTAAGTAAAGTTTTAGGAGGGTCCTTTGCTGATCAGAAGATTTGTCAAGGATGCCCACATCGGTAAGTGTTTTAAGAGTAAAACAACCGGTGTTTGTACCCTTGAGAAAAGTGACTAAAGAGTGAAAGAGTGGGGGTTTTGGTGGGGGTTTTTTAAAAAGCTAGTAGAATTTGCTACCTTGTTTTTTCTACAGCTTTAATTTGTCTTCAGGTGCCTTGAAATACTTGATTATTATGGCTTCTGCAATAATAATTAGCAGATTGTATGTGAAGCATTGTGTATTGATTGGGGCGGAAAAACCCCAGCCTTTTCATGTTAAAAGTGAAAACCAAATGAAGTGTATAAAATTTGAAGACATGGCCAACAGCTGTTGCATAGTGTATGGATAGAGCTGACCCAAGTACGCATCTTTAATTCCACTATGTAAGATGCAATTAAGGAGAAAGATTTCCACTGTATTTTCAATCAACTTAAAATGGGAGTACTGAAATTCAGCTTGAGACAGGGTATGTAAATACCCACCCATACCAACTCAGACCGGAAATGTGCAGCGTGCTCTCTGGATGATGGTGATGAGCGACATGCTCGATGAAGCAATAGAAGCAGGCATTGTGCAGTTGTACTTCTCTAGACTTTCTTCTATACCCCTTTTGAGGTGGATGATGAAAATTGCATGCAGGATTCAAGATGACCTAATGATGGACTTGCTCTTTTTTGAACACCTGGCTTTTTTTATTACTCTGTTAAATTTCCTGTGAGTAACAGTTGGCCTTCTTACTGTTCACTACGTCTTTCAAATCATGTGTGGTTCTTAAATGATAGAGATCTCTCTGCACCTTACCAATGCAAATGCTGTTTATTGTGAAAGCTGGCCATGTACTGTTATCCTTTGATTAGTAGTTAAAATACAAGAAAAAACACTGATACAAACTGATTTTACTGTGGTAATCTTTCAACTTCAGTTGAGCTCATGTGTGAATTAGAAGAACTTGTAAGTGGGACATCTTAAGTTTCGTGGGTTAAAACGTGTGACCGGAAGTAAGTGGAAATATTACAAGATAAAATGAAAGCACTGATTTTATTTTGTATGCACTGGGTAATTAAATGAAAGATAGAGGTGTGAAGCAATGCAAGTTACCATTCATTCCCGATATTATGTACTATCCTGAAGTATTAGCTGTCTTTTTGGAAGTCTGCTGGATTTGCATAATTGTACTGCTTAGTAAATATGTTCCCTGGTTGTAGTTTAGGGAGGAGAAAACTGATGATAAACTAAACTATGGGATTTTTTTATGACAGATTAACAGCCTTTCTAAATTTATAAAGTTATTTAATAGATGAAGGAATATTAATGTTTTGGTTGAAGTGTTTCTAAATACTAATTTATTCACTGTTCTAAAACCCTTTGTATGCTTGATTGCATAACAGAGAAACAAGTACTGCAGGATTATGTTGAAATAGATGCAACTTTTTTAATTTATTCATCACTTTATCTTTTTAAAAAAAAAAGTATCCAAGATGTCTTAACCTGTTGTCACAAGCATTACTGGTTCTCTGCTAGGAATTTGTTTGAAGGTTATATCAGAACACAGTAAGTCAAAGCCAGTCATAAATACACAGAGTGATTTTATGAAAACAGCTGTTGAGGGTTTTTTTCAGCACCTTTTTTGGTTTTTTTAATCTGTTTTGAACTATTGTCTTTAGATATGATCCAGTATTTGTGTTTATTAACCTGCTTCATGAAGTAAAGGTCAGCAATAGAAAAAGTACTCTGCTTTGGTATCTGTGCTGCTCCGGTAGCCTAAGTTAGCCAAGAGGCCATCATGCTGCTTCAGCTGCTTTAAAATAGAGATGTGCTAAAACGTTCAACTACCACAATCTTTTCAGTGAACTTGAGACATACAAGTCATTTCTATGATCTTCATAAAATAACTACAGCTAGTGCAGATCAAAAAGTACAATGTACAGGTACTCTCATGTAATTGCAGGAAGACTGCAATAAGAGTTCAGTTCTGTTTGCATTGCTCAGCTCCTTTTGCCAGAAGCTGACATCAAATGCTGGTTAAAACTTGTGCAGTAAGGTGCTGGTAGCACCTGCAAAACATACAAGTGAAACATGTTTCTACCTTTCTCTTAACGTCTGTCTGTTCATTGGTAGGTACGAATGCGAGGAATCCTTCACAACTCTGAATGTAGATATAAGAAATCACCAAAACCTTCTTGATTCTTTGGAACAGTACGTCAAAGGAGATTTATTGGAAGGTGCAAATGCATATCATTGTGAAAAATGCAACAAAAAGGTAATGATTCCTTATATATTAAATTTGTGTACAGCTGTGATTTACAGCTGTACTAATTCCTGCCTTAGGTCCTGTTCAGGGGAAAAAAGTTATCCTTTAATTAGTGCTTTCAGTTGTTAGTAAGGGTATATGAATGGAAGCCTAAGAGCTGATAACTGCTGGTGTCCTTTTTTAGGTTGATACAGTGAAACGCTTGTTGATTAAGAAGTTGCCTCCAGTTCTTGCAATCCAGCTGAAACGATTTGATTACGACTGGGAAAGGGAATGTGCAATCAAGTTCAATGATTATTTTGAATTTCCACGAGAGCTGGACATGGAGCCTTACACTGTGGCAGGTGTCGCTAAATTGGAAGGAGATGATGTAAATCCTGAAAACCAGATAATACAAAATGAACAGTCTGAAAACGAACACTCTGGGAGCACAAAATACAGGCTCGTTGGTGTCCTTGTACACAGTGGCCAGGCCAGTGGTGGACATTATTACTCGTACATTATCCAGAGGAATGGTGGAGATGGTGAGAAAAATCGGTGGTATAAGTTTGACGATGGAGATGTGACAGAGTGTAAAATGGATGATGATGAAGAAATGAAAAATCAGTGTTTTGGTGGAGAATACATGGGAGAAGTATTTGATCACATGATGAAGCGTATGTCCTACAGACGCCAGAAGAGGTGGTGGAATGCTTACATTCTTTTTTATGAACGTATGGACACAATAGACAAAGACAATGAACTAATCAAATATATTTCAGAACTCGCTATCACCACTAAACCCCATCAGATTAAAATGCCATCAGCCATTGAACGAAGCGTACGGAAGCAGAACGTGCAGTTCATGCATAACCGTATGCAGTACAGCCTTGAATATTTCCAGTTCATAAAGAAGTTGCTTACTTGTAACAGTGTCTACTTAAACCCTCCTCCAGGTTAGTGTGCTAGGACAGTAATCATGGGTTAATGTCTTGAAAGAAGGTTTTTGATTTGTGTTGTCAAGAATTTGTCTAGCTGGTGAGAATGTTGTGCGTTCTGCTTTGCATACTCTGTCTTTCTGGACTTCTGCAGTTAAACATCCGTTGTTGAGTTTTTCGTCAGTGCTAACGTGCCAGAATATTTAGCAAACAATACTTTGATAAACTACCAGCTATTATTCAGCTTATGTACTCAGTCATGTTAAAATACTTCAGTTTGTGGGTTGTTCTGCTGAAGACAGTCCTCAAAGGTGAGATGCTGAAATTCTAAAAATCAGACATATGTTAGGCTCCAGGTACCTGTCTTGTCTTAAAGCTTACATTTTCAAATGTTAGAAGCCAGAGGCTGTTTTGCTTAAGTTTCTTGTTGAAGCCAGAACACAATGTTGTTCAAAATAGTAGTCTGGAATCAGTTAAGTTACTAAAAGTAAAATTCTTTGACTTTGTCTACATATGAGTATTTTGATTTTTCTCTAGGACAAGATCATCTGTTGCCTGAAGCAGAAGAAATAACTATGATTAGTATTCAGCTTGCTGCTAGATTTCTCTTCACCACAGGATTTCATACAAAGAAAATAGTCCGTGGCCCTGCTAGTGATTGGTATCATGTCTTTTAACAATTTTGGAAGTTTGATGTCTCTTAAAAGATCCCAGTTACATATACATTAGTAATAAAAGATGTTAGCGTCTGTCCCATTTTCTCCCCTCCCCCAAACATGTGGTTGAGGTACACATGAAAAGGGGAGGGAATTTGAACAAGAAAATACTGTGAAGAATCTGAGCCTTAAAGTAAGCTGCTCAGTAGAACAGCTTCAAAATTCATTTTCAAACAGAGCTTAAACCTACCTTTTGTCTGTCTGCTGAAAAGAGTAAAGGAACAGAATCGCTAGTGCAAAACTTACTAGGTTATGTATTCTTCCCAGTTCAGAAGGTTTATTCATGGCTTGAGTAGTTTTAAACAAAGCTCTCTTCATGCCATTTTTGCAGCTTCCATTTGTATTTTGTTTCTGCAACCTGTATAATCTCTCAGACTCTGGTAGAAGAGTGCTTTATGTACATTACTACGGGGCCTGTAATTCCAATCCGTAGTATAGCAAACAGTACAGTCTTATTTGTAGCACCACAGCATTTTATTCTTTAAGCTAGCTTATTCGGTGTTGGGGTGTGTCGGTTACTACTGGTGGAACTAGAGAGAAAATCTAGTAATCATGACGACCAGTAGTTTACCAGCTACTAGTGAGTAGTTGTGTAATACATGGCAGATACGTACCTCAGGTTTTTCTCTAATACCAACTTCCAGAGTAGCTAAGTTACTCTATTTATCCAAGGAGATCAAGAGGAGTTCATATATTGCTGCAGGAAAGAGGACAGAGTCATACAGAACCCTTTCTGGAACAGATATTTTACTCTTTGGGGGTTTTTTTGTGGTTTGGTTTGATTTGGTTTGGTGACTTTTTTGAGATCTGTAAATGAGAATTTAAGTTCATGATAGATTACATACTTAGGTACCTGTCTTACACATAGTTCATGAAATCCACCTCACATGTTCTCTGCTGCTCACCCTCTCCCCAAGTTCCGGTACAGAGGGGATGATGGCTGCCAATTTAGGTCCTGCTTGGCATGGTAGTTTGGGAGTTAGGGGATGTAATCTTGTCTTAGTTCTTATGGGTGATAGAAGTAAAATGCTACAGTTAGAAGTTAGTTTTTTAACTGAGGTATCTTTTCAGTTTGTGATTGCTAGTAACATAGGGTATCACTATGGGAACTACAGTTTATCTGATTGTAAGCATTTTGTGAGCAAAAATGTTCAGGGATCCCCTTCCACATGTATTTTCTTCAAATTCTGCAAAAGAACTCGTCTGCCAAAATCTGTGAATGTCTGCATTTGGTCATAATCTCTCAGTTGTGTCATCCTCTATTTCAGGTATGATGCATTATGCATCCTTCTTCGTCACAGCAAGAATGTACGCTTTTGGTTTGCACACAACGTCCTTTTTAATGTTTCAAACCGCTTCTCTGAGTATCTTCTGGAATGCCCTAGCGCAGAAGTGAGGGGTGCATTTGCAAAACTTATAGTATTTATTGCACATTTTTCGTTGCAAGACGGACCGTGTCCTTCACCTTTTGCGTCTCCTGGACCTTCCAGTCAGGTACTTCTTTTTCTAATGAAAAACTTTTGAAACTTATTCTTCCTTCCTCATTATAAGCATTTAATGAACAGTAAATTCTGGAGTAGATGCATCAGTGTTGACAGGAAAGCTGTACAGTTCATTTTGCACTACAAACCATGGTGTAACTCAGCCAGTTTGTGTGGGAGTTGCTGTCAGAGGGGTTCAGTTTCCCCTCATTTGCAGTCTTCCCCTCTGTGGAGACTGGGTAGTGAGAACTTGGAGTGGCGAGTGTGAAATCTGCAAAATAAAAGTAATGGCTTATAATAAAGTGACTTATGGCTTATAATAAGGGGAGTGACCCTTCTTTTTCATTTAGAATTTAAAACAAACACACAAACCAACAAACAAACAAAACATGTAGGAGTTTTCCTAAGTTTTCTTCCCCTGTATCCCAGAACATTGAAATTGTCACAAACTGTAGCTTTGCATAGGAGTAGACAGTGAATTGCTTAATTTTACATGCCTGGAACAGACAAAGAAAACAAAAACAACCCCTGAAATCCTAATGTAATTCTTGGCATAATAATGTTTTGTGTCTGGGCTGCATTAAAATTTAAAAGGCTTTTTGAGCTTTTTGTCATTATTTTAAGGTCTACAGTAAGACACTTTTTATTGTATTGTTCCACTTGGCTTCTCAGAATGTGTTCACTACTGTATCCTAAAATTTAGAAGGCTTTTTGAGCCTTTTTTTTGTCATTATTTTAAGGTCTACAGTAAGACACTTTTTATGGTATTGTTCCACTTGGCTTCTCAGAATGTGTTCACTACTGTATCCAGCAGAACAATTTGTATTAAGTTAAAGTTACGTACGCTTTGACAGTGTTTTGTTTCATGGGGTATTTGAGATACACCTGTAGAGGTGATTTGGTTGTTTTGGTCTGTGAAGTTCACAGTGGAGCTGCATGTGCTTTTCTGATTATATAGGCCGAGCTGCTATTGGAGAGAAAGTTCAATTAAAAGCTTCTGTAGCTGCATAATATCTTGGACTTAATAGTATTTAGTGATGGGAGCCTTATTCCCTCTACATGGTTCTTGCTTTGTGTGAGATGCAGAATACTAACCAGCTGCTGGTATTTTGGAGTTTGCATGAATCCCATACCTTCTAACCAACTCTGTTTTCTGCTGTAGTAGAAAGTGTAAACTAAAGGTTTGATAGGTTCGACCACTAATACAAAAACTTCTTTTTTTTTTTTTTTTAATAGGCTTATGATAACTTAAGTTTAAGTGATCACTTACTGAGAGCGGTACTAAATCTTCTAAGAAGGGAAGTATCTGAACATGGGCGCCATTTGCAGCAGTATTTCAATCTGTTTGTGATGTATGCCAATCTAGGTAAGCAAATTACACACACTTTTACTGATGACATTGTAATAAACTGGTTTTTATTAATGATCCAGTTACACAGGTAAAGGCAGGAGAATCCAGTTTTTCAGCCTCGGGCAGATTGTTACCATTAAATGCCATATAAATGCTCTGTAGAGCATCTGTGTTCCTCCACTTGGAGTTTGGGGATTTAATCTTCCTGTCATCCTTGGAAGATTAATGCAAGAAGGTTGGAGCAGTAAGAGCGTGTCCTTCTGAGAGGGTGTGGGGGTGAAAAAATGTCAAGAGATGATGCTTTGTTCAGGGCTCTTTTGCAAGGAGGTCACGAGACCCAAGAAGCCTGTGGGACTGACAGCTGGTTTGAGTGTAAAGAAGTTGAGGAAAAGTTCAAAAAAGAGAGAGATGCACGAGTCTCCTTTGTGGAAATGTCAAGACAGCTGGTCATGCTTTGTCTGTATATTCCAACTGTGCCCTTTCAATATTAATTTCTTCAGTTCATCTTTGAAGTTCACAGCTGTGAGCACAAAACACTCTCTCCATCTTCCCTTTAAAGATTCTCTGGGCGGCTGAGGAAATAGCTCAGTTTGTAGATGTTCTCAACATCTCACTTGCCAGAATGCTTTCCCATAGATACCGTATGAGGTAAAAGAATGCAAAAATTGGGAAATTTACCATCAGGTATTGTAGTTCCTCCAAGATAAACAGGCAGGAAAAGCCAGTGTTTTTACAGTATAGGAGGGCTTACGTGAATTCCAGGCCTGAGACAGTGGTTCTTTTCATAAAGACTGAAGTCCAAAATCTTCTGATGAAAGATTAAATTAGAGATTGAGTATGGTCGCAAATAAATATTTATTTTTAGCATCTTTGAATGCAAGACTAGTAGGACTACCTGGATTTGCAGGTGCTACACTTAAGCTCCACTATACACCCGCTATAATACAGCTGACATGAGATGTTTATCAGTTTTTGTGGTGCTGGTCACAAAATACTGGCTGTGACACTTAGAGCATCACTCATTTTTCTTAATTGTATCCAGCATTATGAAAATAGAAATCAGTGTAGCTTTAGAAGTATACAAAAACTTGTATGCAGTTCTGTATTGTATGGGTTCTTTGCATAGAAAGTCACTAGTCTGTATACTAAGAATGGAATCACATAATACTAATAGTATCTAAAGTAATTATTCCAAACAAAAATAATTTTTGCAGTTAAAGTGAGATCAGTCCTATTCGCATTCAAATGAGCAGCTGTAATCATGCTTTCTCTTAGCATTGTCAGCACACTGAAAAATCAGCTGATTGAATAAACTGTTCTCAGGTGGGTTAATCCTTTGCTGCTTTGTGTATTTGCCCTGAGGAAGAGGAATAAAAGGCAAGTCAAATGAATAAAGTATTGCTTTTTCACACTCAGGTGGTTGGTGGTTGAGGGTAGTCACAGGATCGTGCCTAGTGAATTGTCACAGAGCTCTACATTCTTGTTTTCCCCAGTTATTAGGGTCTTCTGTCGGGAGCCCATTTCTCTTTCACACGCAGGAGCCTAGGTGGCAAAGCATCTTTCTCTACAGCAAGTTCTAAACAAGATACAATATTCTTCCATAGTGCTTCCTGTAGTGACAGGACAAGATATAACAGCTTTAAACTGAAAGAGGGCAGATTTAGATTGGATACAAGGAAGAAATTCTTCCCGGCGAGGGTGGGTGAGGCACTGGAACAGGTTGCCCAGAGAAGCTGTGGATGCCCCATCCCTGGAAGTGTTCAAGGCCAGGCTGGATGTGGCTTTGAGCAACCTGGTCTAGTGGAAGGTGTCCCTGCCCATGGCAGGGGGGTTGGAACTAGATGGTCTTTAAGGTCCCTTCCAACCCAAACCATTCTAGGATAGTCTATTACACTCTCCCTCTTATTCTAATACAAGATATTTTCATCCTTTTATGTAAAGTAATATGAAGCTAGGAAATCCCCTTCCCTTGGAAATTTTACAAAACACCCATAATACTGAGCAGCTCAGCCGTTGCTGGATATCAGTTCATGCAGGCAACTTAGAAAGTGTTAGAATACTTTGTAGCTGAAGTGTTAAGCAAGTCTGTCAGTCCAAATGGAGTTATTTCAGTATTTCCACATATAAGTGATGTGCATACACAGAGTTCTGGAAGCTCTTTAAAACTGACTACCCCCATGAAAGAAACAATTTCCTATCTCTAAAATTAATCTTGGCCATTGTGTTAATTGAATCTCACCTAGGACGTTTGTTGCTTTCATATACTCTGTCTACTCAAGCCTTCTCTCTCAGGCATGGTTCTGTCATGACTCCCAGAGTGGACTTAATGTCATTACAGAGGAGGGAGATGCATTTACTCTGCTCTGACTTACCTTTTCTTCTTTACTAGCTTTTCATAGTCAGTGCAGTTGAAGTCTCTTACTAGGAAAGCACTCGGAAGCCAGACGGGGAAGCATAAATGAATTTTATTTCTGGGCCTGATTGTTACCACAATCTACCCAGCAAAGTTAAACATGGAAATATTAGGACGTTGTGCTTGTCTTACTACTGTTAAGGTAATAGGCTTCTGCGTGGATGTAGAGTGTTCAGCCAGCAAATGCCACAATACGTCATTCCTGCGATGCCCCGAGTTCTGTGGAAAAGATTAAATTGTCTGACAGTTTGGGAAATCAGATAATACATTGTTCACACCAAAGCAAGCAGGAGATCAGTTCTACAAAGGGATATAACTGTGAAACTGTCTAATCAAACATATTCTAGAAGAGCTCTAATAAGGTGCTTTCAAATGGATTATTCTTATCAGAAAGATGGTAGGTAAGGTCCAGTTGTATTTCAGAATAAGAAGAAACTTGGAAATGTAAGAAAAGTCATGACTTTTAACCAAACTGAGAAACAGGTTACAAGTTCAGAAGGGAGGTATTGAATTTAGAGGTACGTACTTGTGTAGCGTGTGCAGGGTGCTCTTGCAGTGAAGCTGGCTGCACATTTGGATGTTTTGGTTGATTGGGGTTTCTGAGGTTTTCTCATTCTGTTGTGTTTTGCTCTTAAATTGATTTTGTCACTCTTCTTTACACTTCCTGCATAGTTTGGCACAGTTGGAAATGTCTTACATTTGTAATTGATGTATCTAGGACATGATGGAAAAATAACGAAATGTACTGTGAGGGGTGTTCATCCTATCCTGGGCCTCTCATTAAAAAGATTAATTCTTTGTCCAGAAGACTTCTCCGAGGCTTTGCTGTTAACACAGATGCTAGTTGCTTAAGTGCTAATGAGCACTGTTGAGAAATTGTAGTCATTTACAACTCTCCTTTGATGTGATTTTTCAGCTGAACATAATTTTCTTGTGCATCTTTACTGATTTGATTTTTTCCCCCCCCAGAAAGCATAAATGATGGTTATAATAAAACCCAGCAACCGAGAAGTCACGAATCACGTAAACAATAGTTATTTTTCTTTTTAAAAAAATCCTCTCAGTGCCAAGATGATCTATCTCTTGGATTTTTTCTTTTGTTTCTTCCCTCCGCCGTAAAGGTGTAGCAGAGAAGACACAACTTCTGAAACTAAATGTTCCTGCAACCTTCATGCTTGTGGCTCTCGATGAAGGTCCAGGCCCTCCAATTAAATACCAGTATGCTGAACTGGGGAAGCTATACACTGTTGTGTCACAACTGATCCGTTGTTGCAATGTGTCATCGCGGATGCAGTCTTCTATCAATGGTAGAGTAAACTTTTCCTTAGGTTAACTGAATATGTCTGTAACTGTCTCCTGTGCATGTTTAGCTATTATGTGTAAAATGGATTATCTGGAAAAATGTTTGCCTTTTGTGTTTAGCAATGTCTTTTGTTTAAAGAGAGAAATCTTTGTCTTAAGCAAAACTGATGTGCTGTACCTAAAAAAGCGCAAGATGGAAATTTGTTCTGTATTTTAGGCTTCCTGGCTTATTCCTTAAAGATACAGGAAAACAACTGAGTAGTGTAGTAGTTTGTTGATTGCAAAATAGTAATGATTTTTTCATAGTTTAAGCTCATTGTAAAGAGTTGCATAAAGATCTTTTAACTCTGAGTAGGCAATAAAATAATAGATGACTTCAGCGTTACGGGTGCAAAAGGAGAGCTGCACACGGAAGCACTGCAGCACACTCCGAAATAGCTTATACTGCTTATCAGTAAAGAGATCTTGCAGGGTTGTGGGTAGCTCTTGAAAATTATTTGGTGCTTGTTTGCAGTCAAGAAGACAAACAGAAGCCAGCACTTGTATTTATAAAAGATAAAGAATCAGCTTGAAATTGGTCGACCACTGTATAAATCACTAAAATCTCCAGTAGTTGAATGGAGCGCAGTTATTTCTGAGAAATGGTGACAGACTGCTGGGCTACGTGGACTTTATAGCCTGTATACGTACATCTTCTATTAAGCATATTTTAGAAAACCTAATTAGGAATCTGTAGAGAAGCTATTTAATGGCAAACTCATTACCGCTTGATGTGTCAGGCTATAAAGTCAATAGGCTAGAATGTGCTATAGTAAGATTAATGAACTGAAAATGTTACTGTGCTATAATAAGCTTCAAAACCATTTGGCAGGTTTGATTTGGTTTTGTTCCCAGCGTGTTATGTGAGGTTTACACCGAAAAGAT
The DNA here is from genome assembly GCF_000690775.1 of Eurypyga helias. Lineage (NCBI taxonomy): Eukaryota > Metazoa > Chordata > Aves > Eurypygiformes > Eurypygidae > Eurypyga > Eurypyga helias. The sequence continues at coordinate 26,218 of NW_010245698.1, forward strand.
GCTCTACCTATGAAAAATAATTGTATATTCACTGTATTCATAATGTTGTAATAAAACAGATCTGCTCTGTATGAACATTACCCTGACTGCTAATTATGATTACTATTTGCAGAGTAAAGTTATTTTTTGCTTCAGCATGGTTAAGCTAGAGAAATTCTCCCTTGGATTTCTGGGCATCTTCAAACAGTACCTAAAAACATTGCTAAATTGAGAAACATCAGGAGCAAATCAACAGTCTTTCCTTACACAAAATGTAGCTTACTAAATAAGATACATTAATTTTTATTCTTTCAGGAGTGTATTGCTTCTCTCTATACTCTAAAGATTCAGGCGGGACTGTTCGATGCCGATATTCCTCTGAACCCTTTCCCATTGCCTAGTGAAGTAAATAGATTGTGTGTCCTAAAATACGATAATTTGGGCTGTTACACCAGTGGTGAAGCAGATAAGTTCAGGAGATCAGAGGATTTCACTGAGGAAACTTCCAGTAGTTTCTCTTTTTGCATATGAACATGTCTGCAGCAGCTCTGCTTTGATTGTCACTGCATAATCTCACCTGAGAGGGAGGAGTAGCTCTCTCAGGGAGCAAGTGTCAAGCTCCACAATCAGAAAACTTGCTTATTTCAGACCATGGTGTTTTTCAAAGAAAATAACTGTTAGGAAGGCGTTGGGTGTTTCCTCCATCCATTGTTTTTTGATGAGTTACACCAATTTGTACTTTGTTGTTTGTACACTGAAAGTACTTCAGTACCTTTTCACCTGTAATAACTGTTTGTTCTAGGTAATCCCCCACTTGCCAACCCTTACGGTGATCCTAATTTATCTCAACCTATAATGGCGCTTCAGCAGAACGTAGCAGACATTTTGTTCGTGAGAACTAGCTATGTGAAGAAAATTATTGAAGATTGCAGCAACTCTGAAGAGACCATCAAGTTGCTTCGTTTCTGCTGTTGGGAGAATCCTCAGTTCTCTTCCACTGTCCTCAGCGAACTTCTTTGGCAGGTAAAAATAAAAAGCTAGGAGGAAGATGAGAATACAGATGTGTATGATGCAAGATTTTTTATTTATAGATAGGAGTATTGTATTAAATACTGAACAGATACTTGATAAATAAACTTCCCTCAAGATGACGTTCTCTGACGTTATTTACACTCTTCGGTCTTCTCTACATGTTGGAGTACTATGAGAAGTCCTTTTATGAGTTTAGGAAAGCAATTGACCTTTTGTGAGCTAGGAACGCTATGTTGAGGATGTGAAAATAAGTAGACTCATGGGGTCTTTATGTATTGCAAGAGAATTTCCTTCAGCTTTTCTGTCATTATCCATAAACGAGCTTCTTACATTGTGTGGAAAGTTAAAATAATTTCCAAGATCTCCCTTGTATTTATCTTGAGTAGGTTTGTCCGGTTCTGTTTTACAAGTCTGCAGAACATATTTGGCTTCAGACTCAGGAAAGAATCTGTGGGACTGTCTTGTTTTTCCTTTGTAATCTCTGTAAGACTGGTCACACTTTTCCATTCCAAGGAAAATTTTTTACTTCTGTTAGCTCATCTTTACATTCACACGTTTTTTTTCCATGTAATCATTGATTTTTCTGTGTCCTTTTGTTTGGCACTTGAAAAAATTCGTAATAAAATTCATTTTACTGGTATTTTGCTATCGATGTCCACATTTTAGGATAACCTCTGAATATAACCTTTGGATGTACTGTCTAAAAATAGCAATATCAGTGAAATACAGTTCTGTAATTTCTAAAGGTATTTTTTCATGTAGCTTCTTCAGCATCTCATGCTTGGGACTTCAGATCAGTTGTGTTAGAAACTCACAAGGAAGCGTTTTGTCCTTTGTAAAACCTGATATATTAAAAACGTGCAGACAGAAGGACCCAACAAAGCCACAGTCCCCAAAAAACCTGCCACAATCAGCATTTTAAAAAAATAAACTCATTATATCTTGAAATATCCTTTAAATTATGATAAACTTCTCTTCAAATGAATTGTGTCTTTGTGTTGCACCATGTAATCTGCGTGCTTCAAGGAATGCTTTCTTACGTTCCCTGCACTTTTGTTTTTTTAAGGTTGCATATTCATATACATATGAGCTTCGACCTTATCTGGATCTACTTCTGCAAATCCTGTTAATTGAGGACTCTTGGCAAACTCACAGGTTAGTATTTACCTGTCTTCTTATAATTCAAGATTATTATGTTTTGTACAGCTTGTTTTCCTATTGGTTCTGTTCCTAATAATTTCAGGAGATTTGTTTCAATTATATATTAAAATAAAATACAGGAATAAAGCTTTTTTTTTCAACTTTCATCTCAGTTTTTGAGACAAATATACCATTTTTCACCTTGACCTTCCTCACAATTGAGAAATTTGCTACTTAGTCATATGAAGCCATGATTTTTTACGTACAGAAGGGGCCATTAAGGCTAAGCTCTTGGTTTTTACTATGGGATACTTAGATTGATTCTTAGAACCATCTCATTCAAGAGGGTCCAATGGTAGCCTTGTCTTACTAAGAAGCACATCAGTCGCGGTGATACTAAGACATGGAGAAAGTGTGAATTTGGGAGAAAAGCCTATTTCATATATAAATACTTTCTGTTTGATCACAGTAGAACGTTAACTATTTAATCAGTATTAGATTTTCATCCAGTTTCAGATCTCTTTTTATATGTTTACTGAATAGGGTTTTTGAAAGCTGAGATGAAAAAAGATGTAATTATTGCAAATACTGACTGACAAGAGAACAGTCCATTCCTCGGAAGGTTTGTGTCGAAGTAGTAGTAGGTGAGGTAACACAAAATAAATGCAGTCAACATGGTAGCTGTCAATATTTCAAAATGTCAGTGTTTCATAATAACTGAATGTAGGTAGTATCGGATTTACTAAACCGTTTGCAGCCATGTCTCACATGACATTTAAAACACTTAAGAGCACGCTTGCTGAGCGCAGTAAGGGTATCAGAGCAAACTCATGTACTTCACCTGTAGAACTTTATTGCACAGTTAGGATTGTGTCAGGTGCCTAGCCTTACTTCAGGAGATGGTCTGAGAGAAGGTGGTGGTCTGCCTTAGCACAATCATAACATAAAGACTGAATTGGAGGGATTTCTTAATTTTGTTTATAGGAACTGCAGCTTAGGTGGGGGACAAGAATACCCTTTATACATAGGGTTTTCAAGTTTTGGATGTATGTGATGCATATATAATGCAGTTTGATGTTTTAGGGTGGAAATGCAGGTGAGAAATCATGGAACTGGTTGTTTGGGATAAGGCTGTTTGAAAGAATGGGGTATGTAGGAGATTAAGTGTTGTGGTATGGCTTTCACTATTCTTGGAGATGCACATCACTTGTATTCGTGATTGCAGTGTTGGAATTGTGTGAGGCTTCAGCAGAGGGGTATTCATAGAATCACGGAATGGTT
>NW_010245699.1:0-6090 GCF_000690775.1 Eurypyga helias
AACCGTATCCTGGGCCATATCAAAACATGCATGACCAGCAGGTCGAGGGAGGAGATTGTCCCCCTCTACTCTGCTCTTGTGAGAACCCCACCTGGAGTGCTGTGTCCAGCTGTGGAGCCCTCAGCATAAGAAGGATATAGACCAGTTGGAGCAAGTCCTGAGGAGGCCACAAAGATGCTCAGAGGGCTGGAGCCCCTCTGCTATGGGGACAGGCTGAGAGAGTTGGGCTTGTTCAGCCTGGAGAAGAGAAGGCTCCAGGGAGACCTTATAGCACCTTCCAGTACCTGAAGGGGCTACAAGGAAGCTGGGGGGGACTTTTTACAAGGGCCTGTAGTGACAGGACAAGGGGTAACAGGTTTAACTTGAAAGCGGGGAGGTTGAGATTACATATTAGGAAGAAGTTCTTCCTGGAAAGGGTGGTGAGGCACTGGAACAGGTTGCCCAGGGAAGCTGTGGAGGTGAGTCTGGATGAGGCTTTGAGCAACCTGGTCTAGTGGAAGGTGTCCCTGCCCATGGCAAGGGGGTTGGAACTGGATGATCTTTAAGGTCCCTTCCAACCCAAACCATTCTATGGTTCTGTGATTATCATTTGTAATATCCTTTGTGTCATGAGCAAGTCAAACTAAGCTTATATAATTTCACACAGTCTCTCTAGTGTTATGTTGTGTTTTCTAATGTATAGCCCCAAAGAGTTGCTGTGGGTCTACACTATCTTTATACTGTAGTGTTCTTTCATTCTGCTCCATTGCACAGAGCTCTACACATGCAAAGAAGCAGGTTGCAAGGACTGGAGCATTGAAAATTTATGGATGTCTAATTAAGCCGTGTCTTATGTTGTCGTCTCATATTTCTTAATATAAACAAATGTACAGAAGTTTAATCTTCATGGCAACTGGATTTTAGAAGTGGGAAAAATCAGTTTTAAATATCTCAAAAATCTGCAAGCTTGGAAATTTTTCCTGGAACTCAGTCATTTTGTTTTCAGAAATCTTTGTTTTAAATTGAAACAGTGATTTGGGTATGTGCTACGCTGGATGAGGTTTTTCTGCTGCAAGTACCACAGTAAATTTGTGCTCTAAGCAGCATGCTGATTACATTTGAGAGAGAATCATTATCTTTGCTCTAAGTGATTTGAGATTATTTTCCCTAAATCAGCTAGTTCTTGAGGTTCTGTAAGCATGCAGCAGAATGTTTTCCATTTATGTGCTAAATGGTGTCCTCAAAAAGTAAATGTGGCATCGCAGTGTGTTGCTTTTTCAACCTAGACGTTTGATTCTATGTGTGTGTGCATGTGTCTCTGCCAGCAAGGACATGATATGGGGGAAGTGCAAATAAACACTTGAGAGGCATCACAAACTGCACATTTAAACTTCAGAAGTTATTGTGAATAAATAAGCTTGCTACAATAGGACAATATATGGTGCACAGTGTCTAGCGCAAAGCTGTTTCTCTTCTCTCTATGCATGAGAAATGCCATGAGTTCCCCGTTTACGGCTTTCTGAGTGAGTGACAGAACTGGGATCCAGCATGTGATTTCGAGGGGGTGGTTGAGAAGCATGCTAGCCCAACGTGTGTCTTATCCTATGCCAGCCAGTATTTTACAGTTTTCCAAAACACATTCTAAAAAGCAATTTACTAATTTTTCTTTACTCCAAGGTCATAAATGGCTTAAAGTAATCTGATCAAGGTCAAAGATGTTAACATGTGCTACAAGCTGTGAGCTTTTTTGCACTCCAGTATGAATTTTTTGAAGTTTATTTTGTTTATACATCTCAAGGTGTTGTGCAGTTAAACTACAGTCACTGTAGTTTTTAGGGCATTGTGAAATAGGGGATTCTGTTGTTCTGCTGAGGCCTCTAAAATGACAATGGCAAATGCCATTTAAAAAGAGAAATCTATTATTTATAATTGACTGAGGGCGGAGTAGTGGTTTTTTCTTTTTTTTTTTTAAAGCATGTTTAGTTTGCCCTATTTCTTGACACACCCTCATAATTTACTGGCAAAGTTAATTGCTTTAACCCTAATAGTTACCCTGCCTCTTCCTCCTCCTAAGTACTGGCAGTTAACTGAAATTCTAAAATTTATGCTGCTAAGTGTACATTTTAACATGAATATTTTCCCCTGTAAACTATCTGAATTATTTATCTACACAAAATATCTCAATGCTTTGGGTCATGCTGAACACCAGAGGTGTACCCTGCTAAAGTAATTGTTTATTTCTTGAAATAACCTGTAGACCTTAATGTACTATACCTTCTGATAGAGAACACTCCGGTTCTAGCTGTATTGCAGCAGCGGTGTTTCCCTTGCACTAAAGAAAATTCTTCTGGTTATGAAGTAGTTCACTTGTCCTAAAAAACCTGTATCAGCTTTTCTTCCTTCGGATAAATGAGGTGATACACTGGGGAGCAAAGGAGTGATTTGTGCCAAGGGTAAGGCTGTGCTTGGTTATGTCTCCCACCAATCCCCAGGGTTCCTCTACACCTTCATGCCCGAATACTTTCTCTGGTACACTGACATATCAAAGTCTGTCACTTCAGTGAAGCTGCTGAGTTTCTTTTCAAGTGCATGTATGTGATGATAAGAGTCCTAGATTTTTTTCAAAGTGATATCCTCTTTCTTATAGTAGATTTAGGTGAACAGAAGAGAAGAATGTGTTGATTGAAGAATCAACCTGTTTGGGAGGGCTGTGGGAGGGCTTGAGGAGAGGTGGTTAAGGTTTCTGCAAATACATGTATGCATGTGTATGTTTCTTCAATGTTCACTGGTTTGTAAAGTAGAAGAGTATTAGACAAGAATTTTATAGTAGCTTGGTTTTTTTGAAGCCTGGTAAACTTTACGTTCAGAGGTAATTTTTTATTTTGTTTGTGGGATTTTTTTTCTTCTTTTTCTGGAGGCAATCTGTTTCAGAATTAAAGGGAAATTCTGAAAATGACCAGATAGAAATGGAAAAATTGCCCAGGTGGCAGTTTCCCAGGCACAGATTAGGTGTCCTGATCTGTTCTTGGGGATGTTATTCTCTAGACTTTCAGATAACACTGGAATATTGAAAGGGGGATGGTCTACTTTTATTCGCTATGGTTGAGCTCTCAATGTGCAAGCAGGCGTGTTTTCTTCACACTACTTTAAAAGGATATTGAATAATTACATCTGGATACATTTAGAAAGAAATGGAGAGCAGTCCCAGTAGTTAAAGATATAGCTAGGATTCAAAAAGGTATTTTTCTTTATAAAGAAATAATAGAAATAATGTAACTAGTGTTAGGAATGAGCTCTTCACATGATTTAGCTGTCTGAATTCATAAGAATATTGCTATGCTAATCAACTTACACTGTAGTGAAGAAAGATGGTTTTTAATGGCCTTGACAATAGCTGGAAATCTATGCATACAAATCAAATAATATACTGGCCCAGAGAAATAAATGGCTGATCCTAGGGCTATTCTTGTCAGATGTAATAATAAACCAGCAGAACCAGGTGCGATGTAGACTTCTGTCCAGATGTCTGCCCTGATGTAATAGCAGTCCGTCCTTCCTCTCCTGAGCTCTCCCTGTGGCACTCAGCTGAGCTGTGCCCCTTGTCTTCCTTTTGTGCCTAAGACTAAGAATTCTTAAACTAATGAAAACATGCAGTAGCCCTAACTTTTGTGGCAAATTCCAACCAATTCACCAATATATGGAGTATTTATGAATGTTTTTACCATATTATGTACTTTGTTTTTAATTAAGTCCCAAATCCTCCCCAAATATCCCTTTCTTGTATTCCTCTAATTAAACCTCTGCTAAAGTGAGAGAATAAATAATTGGAGTAGAATGAAAGCTATATTCTAGGAGGAAAAAAGTGCTGTGTCTCAAAATTCCTTGTCTAACGGTGGTATGAGTTGCACTTTGTTCTAAGTTCGCGCGGGCCATAGAGAATATAGGGTTTTCTCCTTTTTTTTAAGATAGTGCATACTATTGTTTTCTTTTAAATTGCATTTCAAGTTTTGCTTTCAAGGGCAAACTGCTGATCTGCCTTGCATTTGACAATGCTACATTCATTGACTGAGAACTTTCTAAAATCCAAAACTGTAACTTCGAAATTTTTTCTCAATTTTCCATCTAAACTTAGCATGTGAGACTGTGAGCTTTGAGTAAGAGTTTGTCCAAGCTGAAAGAGTAGGGAAACAGTTATCTGAGCTATCTGGAGCTAGACTGAGGAGAGCAAGTGGGAGGAATCACTTGCATTCTGTGACTATGCTAGCTGTCTAGGAGTCTGCTACTTCATTTTTGTCCTGTGTTGTTGCTCTAAGATTATACACGCTGGTCTGTTCTGTAAGGTTCTTCCCTACCAGTATCATCCACTGGGATGGTTATGTTTGTACAACTGCAGTTGTGGCTTGTTAGGTGAGGAACTTGGATTTTCTCCTACTTTGTGTAAGTAATTTGCCCAAGAGTGTAAACTCTGCAGGCTGTCTTCATATAGTGCATATTTATAATGTTTTCTTGTAGGATCATTATCAAAACTCCCATGGTAATTGCTTTATTGAGCCTTATCATTTAAAATAGGGTTGATATTGGAACTACCAAATGCAAACCTTAATTTATTTGATCCAAGCAATTAATTCAAATGCTTTTTAAAATAGGGTAAAATTATTCTTTCAGTATATGTGGAGTTGGTGCCTCATGAGTAAAGGCCATCTCCAGAAGAGGGAAGGGTGGGCATGGCTGGAAGACAAGCTGTTTCATGTGAGGAGATGGAAGTGGCTTTTTATTTTTCATTTTTCTCCTCTGTATGGAAGAGAAAGGTAAAAAGGTAGTTTTGTCGCATTATGGAACACAGGGCCTTAAGGGTAGTCCAAGTGAAATGAATGAGCTTTGGTTTGTTTTGTATAACTTCTGTGAATATGAAAATAATTTTTTGCACTGTATGCAGTCCAAACCAGTGTTTTCCCTCTTGTCTTTGGTAGCCTTCCAAGATGGGAACAGTAAGTCTGTTTAATTTTTCTGGCCTGGGTCAGAGAAGTGTTCTCATCTATCTTGTGAGGAATTTTGAATTGCATAGATTTGTCTTCAGTAATGACTAGTTTTTTGTAGCTAATTTACTTGTGTACTTCCACTTTAAAGAAGGGGTGCCCTTGTGTATAAAATATTGTGTTTCTTTCGACCTCTTAGTGGAGTGTTCAAAAGAGTAACTCCAGAATAAAGAACCTTTGGTTGCTTCTCTATCTTCCTGAGAAACACTGATATATTTATCTATCGTAGTGGTAATTGATGAAACTGTCCTGTTATCTTTGGTTAGATGTCATTACACATACATACCCCACTGATAGTCTTGGGGATGAAACTGCTGTATGACTAGATGCTGCTTTCAGTGTTGTTCTTCACAAAACCCCATTTAATGTCAAGATGAACAGGAGTACGAGGTCTCTAACTCATCTGGTAGCTGAGCCCTGAGATATAGTTTGGGACACTGAGGTTTCTCACAAGGCTTGGTTGGAAGAAACTCTATTTAATTTAGTTTTTAACTTTCTGATGTGCATCTACCGGGCATCTGGGTTACACTTGAAATGGTTTTGAGTCTTGAACAGTTTATCTGTGACTTGCTACTGAGACCAAGCACCTCATTGTAACTCTTCTGATCATACTCAGGGGTTTCTAGTATGATCTAAACACCAGGTTAAATGATTGCTGTCATGGACTCTGGGATTTTTTTTTAATTATAGTTATTATTTTAAAGTATATTATTTGTTTTTAATGCTGCAGCACATTTTCACATCTATTAGTATATGGAGTTGCTTACTGGAAGTTAGTCTCTGTTTTCACCTTCTGTTAGCTAAATAAATATGTAGTTGCCTAATGTATCATAAGGATTGCTTTGGGGAATCTGGATGTGACTTCCTGTGATCTAAACAGTATGTCCCTGATGCCGGACACTGATATTTGGTATTTCAGCTTTTCTGTAATGTAGCTTTGTGCAGCACTTGAAAATGATGGTGGAAATGAAATAACAGAAATGAAAATTAGAATTGCTATACAGAAGAGAGCAAAACACAAAGTACTTGATAATGTCAACTTTCCTGTTATTAAAAAACTATTATTCCCCCGCAA
>NW_010245699.1:6100-20597 GCF_000690775.1 Eurypyga helias
GAAACACATGCCAGATGCCTGAGACTGTTATTAAAGAATGTTTTTGTAGTCTATAGAGCTACATTTATGTTATGATTATGTTATTCCCCAGATCAAAGTTACAAAGATGACTAGAAAGAAGAGTTTTAGCTCTCAGAGATCTTTAAAAGACAGACAGGAAGTCAGTGCTTTTGAGAAATTTCATTCATTAAACACAGTAGGGATATAATATTCCAAATGAGATAAGAAATTTAAATTATGTAATCGTAGAATAATGCCAAATTGCTCATAGCTCTGTTGTATCATGAGTGGTTTTAAGGGTATTACTGGCTGAATGCACTTCAGGTTTTTCAGTGAAACTGCTGTTTCATGTCCCTTTGTTCTGCTGGGGCTCTTGTTTTGAAGAGCAACTCTTTCAGTCAGGTGAGTCTTAAAAACTGAGCAAGGTTTTTGTTGGCAGAGGCAGCCCTTGATTTAGCCCTTCTGTGTGTCTGTCTGCTCCATTTGGAGCAAATCACTTGGCTTCTGTCTGTTAGGATTCACAAAAATGCTGAAGTTTAGATTTTGAGAAAGCTCCACAACAGAATGTGGTGGGGAAGACAAAGCTCAACTGGGATGCCACATGAATATGCAAAGTTTGAATTATGGGACATATCAGACATGTTCTTGAATCCATGCCCTTCCAAGAGTATAGGCATAACTAGTGTAATAATCTTCTTTGACTTTTCAGGGATGGTGAGCTAATGAGAAGCAGAAGCTTGGGGAGAAATTGTGGCCATTGATTTAGACCAGATCCTCTTCTATTTATCTTTGTCACCAGGCACTACTTAGGTCAGGTTTCACATGAGCTAATCATGTGTGAGATTAAATCGTTAGAAGCAGTGGCATAGGCTGAGAGAGAAATGAGCCTGTTCTGTTTGTATGTAAGCTCAAGTTCACTGTGGTACACAATGGTACACAAGGACCTTACTGGTTGGAAGGAGGTGATACTGGTCAATAAGTTGAGTGGGAATGACTACCATGGTGGCCTCTGAAATGAAGTACGTATGGTATCAAGGCGTGCTTTGGAAATTGTTTTTTCTGAAGCTGTTGTTTTGTTTTGATTGAAGATTCCTCTGCACTGTTGGCAACATTCCACAATCAAGTAGTATGTCCTTTGAGCTGTATCAGTTCTGAATCTTTAAATGAAAAACCTCACTTTCCGTAGTATTTATTTGCTTAGGTATTAAAACTGAAACAGTTAGACTACAGGAATGTTTAATTTTGCTAGTAACCCTTCATTGATGTGTTGTGGTCTTTTTGTTGACCGTAACATGAATAATTAAGGTAAAATGGCCACAGAGTTAGCCATAATGTGAATTAAGAATTCTTCTGACGTGATTAAAGTGGTTGTTGCTTGCATTTGGTGGGGTTTGTCAGCTGTTTAGTAGCTAATTTAAATCATTCTTGTTGAAAGGTTCTAAAATACTGTTGTGTATGTGAAGGAATGACAGATCCTTTGAATTAAAGAGAAATTATTCAGAAAGACAAAGTGAGTAGATCAGAGCTGTATTAGGTGAGTTTCTAAATTAAAAAAAAAAAAGTTATTTGGACTGTAATGGAATGTGTAGGGTATTCTCATGCAAAACAGTGGGAATAGATTTCCAACTTCAAATTAATATATTGCCTACTAGAAAGTAATCCCACCCCTCTTTACTGTTTTGGAATATGTGGCACAAACTTGTGTCAAAACATGAACTCTTGTAAGCTTAAATTTTTCAGTGTGTTTTCCTGTATTTTTGTGATTTGGAGACTTAACTCAGTCCACTATTATACCTTTTGGGTTAGGAGTATGCAAACCCCACAGATCTACAACCAGCTTGGTGAACTGCATGTTTCTTTTGTTTTTAAAAAAGCAAGTTTGCACTAAGTGTACCATAGACAATACTTCGTAGTCAACTTCCTCAATTCTGGAGGAGGTTTTAAAGGTAAGATGGATCCTTGGAATTTATAGTTGTTTTGTATCAGCTAAGGTTAGCAATTACCCTCCATGGTTAATCCGAGGTACCACAGTTTTCATCTGTAATATGCTGTAATATGATGGGTCATACTGCTAGAATATTAATGGCTTGTGAAAGCTTTGGTGGTACTGCTTTAAGTGATACAGAAGAAGGACGAAGAGGTGGAATTCTCCACGTGTGGACAATTAAGTTCTTTATCCCCTGCTGTTTGACTTTATTGAGGCCTACAAAATGACTGCTGCTGTTTGCTCAGCTGACGTGGAAGTATTGCAAGGAACTGTATTTTATACTTGCATGCTTCTCTGTTATGGTAATTTTCTTGTTGGCTTTGAGGATTAAAAAGGGACCCTACGTGCTGTTCAGAACTGGACACAGGAAATGTGGCAGTATTGAGACTGAAAACTGCATGTTGAGGTAGGGTGGCTCAAATGCTTTTATTAGCATTTAAGCTTGTCTTAGGAACAGGAAACCTTTTCAAGCAATTCAGTAAGAGATCTTTTTAGATTTGACTACAGTTTCTAATGAGACTTGAGGTTTTCAGATCCATTTCAAGACTTCCACTAAATTAACCCTGCTGGAAAATTGTGTATTAATGGAAATCTGGTCTTGAAATTTTAGGGTTTTGACTTGGTTAAAATTTCTTTAGAAAAAATAATCAACCGACACCCCCCATCCTCCCAGTAAAAAGCCTTTCCTGAAGCCTGTGGCTTGCTTAAGATTGTTCTGTTCAACCAGTGGAAGCAGTTATCTTCATTATGGTGCCAGCTTGTACTGTGCTGTATTGTCACATTTCTGAATTGTTCTATTTAGATTTGAAGTCATAGCCAAAGGGACCCTAAATTATGTAAGTCTTGTCAGAACCACTCTTCAAACCTCTAGAGGATTTATTGCTTGATTCCTGTTCATAAATATAATTTTTAAAATGCAGGGCTTTCTAAAGAACAGAAAGATTGCCTGTATAAGAACCTTTTCTGGTTTTTCTTTTTTTTTCCCCTCCAATTTTTCTTCTAGACAGACTTATCTGACATAGAGATAGGAATCTTGTCACAGAATCACAGAATTCTGTGCAAGTGTCCTTTCAGCTCTTTTTCAACTTTTTTTTCCCTTTTCACCCCAGATTTTAATGCTTTTAAGAAAAAAAAAAAGAGGAAAAATCATCTTTTCCTGTTTTAATGTTAGAAATTAGTATTATTTTGTTTGATTACATGAGGAAAATGAGGGTGTTCTGTATATAATGGCATGATGTGTAAATTTAATTGCGTAATGACTTTGTTTTGGTGGGTAAAGCTAGACATCCCAACCTTCTCCAGGAAAAGGCAGCAGAGGGTGCCTGGGCCTGCTTTATGCAGGCTGTTCATAACCAGAGAGGGACAGATAATGGGTACTCTATGTGGAAAATACAAAACAAGGTGGACTTCACTTGATTGCAACATTATTAAGTTTTGTAGATTCAAACTGGCTTCCTCAGAATTGCATAGCTTGAAAGATGCAAACGTTGTGCTGGCATCTTGCTGGATAGGGTGACAGTAACTCTGTAATAAGGGATATATATTGCAGGCAGCTTACAGAGGTGGAGTAGTTCATTTTGATAGGTAGTGTATATAGCCTTTAAAAAGTTTATTTGCTTTAGTTTTCAGCACTTACTTTCACATAAGTCATCTAGAAATCTTTGTTGGCAAGAAGGGGTTCTGTTAATAGCTATACTTTTATATCAACCAAAGTTATAAAGGAAGAAAATTGTTTTATGTATTGTAAAGTGTAGACTAGCTAACGGTATGATAAGATTATCTTGTCTTTCTGTCTCCATCCTAGAAGAATTCAAACAACAAAACAGTAGCCTGTGCTGTAACAGTAATTCTGTAGAATGTACAATTGTAACTTGATCCAAAATTTGAACTCCGTAATTGAATTAATTCTTAGTGAATTCCTGAGTCACTGAAGAACTGTGGGGGATGTATTTGACCCACAGATGTTTATATGCTATATACAGGTCTCTTACGAAAAAAGTGTGGAGTCATCAGCTGAAAAACCTGGCTAGGCAGAAGAACAAACCAGAGTATTTCTCAGTATACCTTAAGGTTCTGTGCTGCTTAATGTACCCTCTTTTTTTTTTTGTTTATCACTTCATCACTGGGTTTATAAGCAGCATAACTGTATAAACGCACAAGAGAAATAATCTATATTCTTAAGCAAATGGAGTGTAAAACAATGTTTAGGAACAAGTCATTGCAGAAGGGTTGAAACTGATTTTCTTCTTTTTATTTCCTTTTTTCTTCTCTCTCTGAATACAGCCTTCATGAAAGAGATGAAAAATGAAGGTTTGATTTGCTATTTCTGTTAACTGCAGCAGAGTTGTATGGGAGCCCAGCCAATGCATTTAAGCAGAGAAGCAGGCAAGCAGATTTTCCACAGTTAGTGTCATCTGGAAAGAAGACTTAAAATAACCATTTCAAACTTTCTCTTTTAAAGCTTGTTGCTCAAAGTAGCTTTGAAGCTTTTTAATGGGTATCATTTCAGTCTAGTAAAACCACAACCTTGGGCCAGGGGCAAGATGATGCCATCCTAAGAAAAGTGAAGATGATTTCAAGATGTCTCATTTTTCTGCAGTCACACCTGTTCAGCATTTATAGTTTTCAAAGGTTTTCTGCTCTTTTTAAGTGATTTTTGTTGCAAGGCTGGCTCTTGTATTACAGTGTGAGGGCAGTGGCATGGCACCAGGAATTTGATGCTTTTTGGAACCATACAGTGAACTGTACCTGCTGCTGGAACAATTCTCTTCATCAGTTAGTGTTTTTCATGCAGAAATCTTTTTTAAATGAGTGAAAATGGCGAAACTTGAGTCTTCTATTCAAATCTATTCTTTCCCTTTCAGTTTCTTGTTCTTAATCTTTTGATACTTTTGTATGTGTGCCAAGCATGTGTTGGCACAAATCCTTTAACTTCAATTGGATATTTTAAGTGTCATGCTGTGTATTTCAATCAGTCTGATTGTTTTCCGCTTTGGAAGGTGAGGGGAGGAAACCCACTCACTCAGAACTCAGGGGAGATTTCCCAATTTTGTCTTGAGAACAGAAAAGGAAATTTGCTTGATGTGGCAATCAATGTTTAATGATACCGTGATGAAAGCAGAGGCTCATATAGTCCACTGTCACTAAATGTTGAGGACTTTTCACACTAAGGGTTTTTTTTTTTTTGAGATAAAAAAAGGATCTTTAAAGAGTAGCTTAAAATCTGTCATGTAAGGTGGATCATTTTTTATGTAAGTTACTTATTCTTTATATAAGTTAAACGACTGTGTGAGGAAGGATGGAAAAAATTAGTTAAACAATAGCTCAAGATTATTTTGGTGTGATTTTTCAGAAAATTTCCATAGTTTCTGTAATAATTCAATGTAAAATACTTGAATATAATTGCAAGGACAGTTTTTTTTTTTGCTGAGGTATATCTGGTCATAAAGTTCAAACACTTCAGGAAGATGGTAACTTCTCTTTCAAATCGATTGAATTTGGCTTTTCTGTCTGATTATATTCCTATGAGTCACTGGATAATCACATGCAGTTCATTCATGGATGTTCTGTTTGCTTCTCCTTTATTGTCTTGTTGAAGGTCGTGATGATTTTGAAAGTAATTCCCATCTCATCCCTGATGGGCTGATGATCTTTTACGAGAAAGCATGTATCCCTTGAAGGAAAGAACAGTATATTTTGGACCAGGAGGAGAGGGAGATCAAGTGAAAAGTTCTCATTTAATAGTCGAAGGTGAACAGTAAAAAGAATAAAACTGAACATTTTATGAAGGGTTGAAAATTATTTCTCCGGGGCAGAGAACTGTTTTAAGGGGCATGAAAGGAAACTTTGCTGTTGTAACAGCCCTGTAGAGTGCTAAATATCCCATTTACCTATCACACAAATCATTCAGCTTCCATAATAGCACAGTGCATTTAATACTTGTCTATGAATTTCTGTCGTTCTTCATAATCTTTCAGCAGTAGCTCTTACCAAGTATATTAATATTTTGGGCTCTATTCCTGCAGGTGTGTTTTCCTTCATGTATTCAAGCTGGATTTAATTTTATTTCTGGTCTGTGCATCTTATGCCTTTAATTTCCCCTGAACTTTGGTTCTCTCTCTTATGTTAGCAGTAGTGCTCCCACTAGTACTCTATATTAGCTTTCTTATGGGTATGAATGAAAAAAATATTTCTGTAAGGTCTGTCAAATTTTCTTCACTTCAGAGCTGAAAACTTTGCAAGTCCCATTATTATCTTTGTATCCCAAGGTAAGCTTATGTACAAAGATGAGATTTTTAACCTGAAATGGTGAAGAAATTTACAATTCGAGTGTTAACGTTGGCAGAAAGTAAAGGAAGGAGTAGGCGGGATGCACTAATAATGATGAAACATGATGTCATATGTAATACTGAGGACATTTATGATTTTCTTTATTTGGGGTAGTGGCATTTTGGGGAGCAGGGTGGCAGGAAAGGTAATTTGTATGTGAGCACACAATGTATCATTCTTAGAGTATTTTCTATGTTAACTTTTCCAACTCTTTTCACCAAATGGTGCCAGCAGAATAATAACAGTGTCTAAGCCTGTATCTTCATATAGGAACAGCAGTCCTTGTCTTAACAAATCTGTGACCCTACACTGTATTATAGAGAATTTAGGCAATGCTTTACAAAGTAGCTATAGTTAGCAACTTGTGTAGAGTTGGATGGCCTGGTTTTCTGCCATCTGTGCAAGGGAATAGTCTTCCTGCTTCAGCACAGGGGTGGCAGTAGTAGGCAGAGCTCCACTGTGGAGCAGAGCTCAGCTGAGCCTTCCCTGTAACTTCAATTTCAGGTAGAACTTGGTTCTCTTAGCAATAGGATTAATCATGGTAAAGCCCCAAATGTGATAATGACGGTAATACAGTTCTGAAATTTCTTTGGGTTGCAGAACCAGGTAGGGTGTCATCTCCCTGCTGTATGTCCACAATTGTAGATAAATCTCAATTGCTTTAGTAGAATGCAATGGTAATTTTCTTCTTGTCAAATTAAGTAGGAAGCTTCATAGCCACAGTGTCACGGCAGGGCAGTGGCAGGATTAGGTCAAATTTCCGGTGTTTGACTCTTCAGGGAAGAAATATACATGGTGTCCAGAAATCCGGTGGTTCACAGTGTAGAAAATGTCCATTTGAAATAATAAAATACCACCACAACAGTTTGGGTCTGTCTTTGTTGTGTTGGTGTTGTGGGTTGGTTTTTTTTTGGGGGGGGGGGGAAGATGAGCAAGAAGGTACTTTAATAGTTCACCAAATTCATGTGTGCACCATAATCTGATTCAGGAAAAAAGCCTTAGAACACTCTAAGCGTGTGTGTGTCAACAGGTATTTTCCTGTTGAAGTTGAATGTCAATTAATTGGTAGGGTATGTTAATAGTTTGCATAAAGAATGTGTGATCTTGATATGCTTAGAATGTATTTGCTAGCTATTTGTTGGATTAAATCTTTAATGATTTATATGTTGATCTGTGACTGCAGTTGAGTATAGTCCTAGGTGGGTACAGCTTTCCTGAACTGTAGGTCTATCTAGAGATTATCTAATTCTCAAAGCTAATATTATTTTCATGTCTGTACTGTTCTTTGTCATATTCTGCTGCAAGTTGAGAAGATTTAGCTAGATATCAGAGATGTCTGTGAATTATGTTACGTAAACATGGAGTTCAACAAGGCCAAGTGCAAGGGCCGGCACATGAGTTGGGGCAGTCCCAAGCACAAATACAGTCTGGGTGGAGAACGGATTGAGAGCAGCCCTGAGGAGAAGGACTTGAGGGTGTTGGTTAATAAGAAGCTCAACACAAGCTGGCAATGTGTGTTTGCAGCCCAGAAAGCCAACCGTATCCTGGGCCGCATCAAAAGATGTGTGACCAGCAGGTTGAGGGAGGGGATTATCCCCCTCTACTCTGCTCTTGTGAGACCCCACCTGGAGTACTGCATCCAGCTGTGGGGCCACTGATCTTGTAAAAAGTCCCCCCCCAGCTTCCTTGTAGGCCCCTTCAGGTTCTGGAAGGCTGCAATAAGGTCTCCCCGGAGTCTTCTCTTCCCCAGGTGCTCCAGCCCTCGGATCATCTTTGTGGCCTCCTCTGGACTCGCTCCAACTGGCCTCTATCCTTGTGTTGAGGGCTCCACAGCTGGACGCAGTACTCCAGGTGGGGTCTTGAAAGAGCAGAGTAGAGGGACAGGATCCTCTCCCTTGACCTGGTGGCCCCAATTATCTGGATATAGCCCAGGATACGGTTGAATTTCTGGGCTGCCTGTGCACACTGCTTGCTCATGTCCAGCTTTTCATCCACCAGTACCCCCAAGTCCTTGTCCTCAGGGTTGCTCTCTATCCACTCTCCACCCAGCCTGTGCTTGTGGTTGGGATTGCCCCGACCCAGGTGCAGGACCGTGCCCTTGGCCTTGTTAAACTTCCTGGGGTTGGCATAGGCCCAACTCTCCAGCTTTTCAAGGTCCCTCTGGATGGCAACTACTGTCCAAATAACACTTAACAACAGATATGTCATACAAACCAATTACGAAGGTGCACTCAATGCCATCATCCATGTCACTGGTGAAGATGTTAAACAGTACCGGTTCCAACACTGACCCCTGAAAAACGCCGCTTGTCACTGGTCTCCTCTCGGACATTGAGCCGTTGACCACCATTCTCTGAGTGTGGCCATCCAGACAGTAAAAGAGAGATATTGGCTGGTTGGAATAAGTCCAGAGGAGGCCATGAAGATGCTCAGAGGGCTGGAGCCCCTCTGCTATGGGGACAGGCTGAGAGAGTTGGGCTTGTTCAGCCTGGAGAAGAGAAGGCTCCATGGAGACCTTATTGCAGCCTTCCAGTACCTGAAGGGGCTACAAGGAAGCTGGGGGGGACTTTTTACAAGGGCCTGTAGTGAAAGGACAAGGGGTAATGGGTTTAAATTGAAAGGGGGAGACTTAGATTGAAGAACTTTACCCTGATATCCACGGAGAGGGTGGTGAGGCACTGGAACAGGTTGCCCAGAGAAGCTGTGGATGCCCCATCCCTGGAAGTGTTCAAAACCAGGCTGGATGAGGCTTTGAGCAACGTGGTCTAGTGCAAGGTGTCCCTGCCCATGGCAGGGGGGTTGGAACTAGATGATCTTTAAGGTCCCTTCCAACCCAAACCATTCTATGACAAAACCAGTTCCCAAACCTAAAAAGTACTGTGTTCTTTCATAGTGGAATCTGGAAGTAGTTTACAACAATGGATGAACAAGTCTTTCATACTAGCCTTTGCAGATGGCAGAACTATAGTGGATTTCAAGTTATGATGCACGAGCAACAAAACCAGCATTTTATCTGATGAAGCAGACAGTAAAAGGAAAAACCACCAAAGTTTAGGTAGTACGGTGAGATAAGTGGATTTATTATTGGTGAAATACAAGCCTAACTTTGTGTGCTACATAAATGGATATACTTACTCATTCCTTTTTAATACAGTTAAAACTTTGTTAATTGTTTGAGTCTTGACTAATTTTCATCAGTCAGGTCTGTGAAGAGGTAAAACTGAATTCCTGTCTGGAAGGGAGGGAGTGTTGTAATGCAAACAGTGAAACAAGTTGGCTAGATATTTATGAAAGTTGCAGACGGAGCTGGCCTTAGGACTGCGTCTCTGAAGGTTATGCTTTCACAGCCAGTTTGTTTCAGAATTAACTTTTTAATTCAGAGTTGCAGAACTCTCTTGTTAGTTCTTTTTTTCCAAATTCTGTGTTCATCTCAGAAACCTTATGCTTCCTGGAAGATAGAAATCAGATTGGCTGGCTTCATGTTTTGTTCAGGATTATAGGATATGCTTAGAGAAGCCTCTCAGTTGATGCTGTACTGAGCACAAAAGTATCTTACGGAGTTATTAAGCTGGGATATTGGGAAACATGAAATATTTATTTAGAAAGGTGGGTCATAGTTCCTTGGTTTTTCAGGCTCATTTTCAGTAGTAGTTTGTAGTAATATTACTGTCAGCTTCCATATGCTTCATGTTAGCTGGTCACCCTGTGAAACTGGGAAAGGTTATTCTCTCTCATTTTATTAGACTGTTTTTTTGGTTTTGTGGTTTTTTTTACTATATTTCACTCGGGTATCAGCTTCAGTAATTTGAAAGATGCTGATCAATTCTAAGAAATAAAAGTCCAACAGTGCTTTTCGTGTCCTCCCCTTCCTTGCTCCACCCCCCCAATTGCTTATCCCCACGTAAGGTGAACTGTCACATCCATGCTTCTCATTCAGGACTGTCCTTGTTTTGTACTTTCCTGCCTGAGGAGGATGAGAATATCCACAGTGGAGCTGAACTAGATTTGCAAATGAATGGGACACCTGCAGTTCATTCAGTTTTGCTTTCCTGTGGGCTCTTAGGGGTCTGCTATTGGCTAGCATTGTTCAAATATTCTCTGTTTTTGCAGTGCTCTCTTTATAACTGTGCTCCGTGAATTTTTCCGGAGTGTGCAATATTTGCAAAAAAGAATCAAATTCTCGGCCTGAACCTCAATAGGTTCAGTGGCTTGTAGAGACATAAGAGATTTCCTCCTTTTTATGTGAAAAGGACAGCCCAGGTTGTGGGAAGATGAGGTGTCTTTGCTTTGGGCTGAAGAGCAGTTGTATCAAGAAACTGAAACCAGTTTATTCTTCTTTTGAAAGTACCAGCTGGATTTGTAAAATAAATCTTGCTTTTTGAATTCTGAAGAGAGATGCTCTTTTTTCTAAATACTGCTTTCTGCTGTGAACTTTAGTACATGGAAATTTTTCCCTACTTGTGAACGTATCAAAATAATAATTAAAAAAAAGAAAAAACCTAGGTCTGTGTTTCTATAGACTATCTGGATTTTTTTTTTTTTGTGTACAGGGTAGGCCTTTCTGCAGTTTATAGTTGAGCCTCAGACTAAGTGGCTTCATTGTGAATTGCTCATTTTTTTTTTTTTAAGCATGTTTAAAAAAGGAAGTTAACACGTGGTTCTTTATGGCCTTTGACTCTGAAAATGTGCCATGCACTGTATCTTTACGTGTCAAGTAAAGTGAGCATTACCTTCTCTTTAAGAAGTTCACAATGGTCACCTGTCTAAGCAATGGTGCAACTCAAAAAACCCCAAATGTTTGGACAACTAGGGGTGGAATAGAGGAACTCATTTAGTCATCAATATGCATCAGATAATAGGATGTACAGAAGAATTGATAGGAAAGCAAAATACTTGAGTGGTGCAGGGCTGATCAGGCTGATGAGAATGTAACAGGAGACAAAGCAGGCTTAACTACTGGATCTGTTTTACCTGGAATAGTTGTTTCATGTTACTTCTGTGACCATTTTTCTTTTTTAAAAGGACTAATATGACAATTTAAATAGGATTGAAGGATACAGTGTTTATCTTCAATTAATGAATTAATGGAAAACAGCTTGTCAGACTCAGTTTTTTTTCTGGATTTGGTTTTCTTGTGGGTGTTTCCCCTCCCCCCCTTAGAAAAAGTTTTATTCAATAAAACTGGCGCTTTGCACTTGAGTTCTCTTTTTGTCTTAGAAAACGTAGGACAGTCTTAAAGGTTACAGTATATATGAAAAACCAGCCAAACAAACAAAACCCCGAAACCAAATAGAAGCATTTGTTTCTTACAAATCACACATGGTTCCAGTGGTTTTCTGGTTTCTTTTTCAGTGTTGGGATGCCATTAATGTTTCTTACTGACAAAATAGTGTAAGAGAATTGATCTTGAAAGTTTAGATTTATTTTTGTGTGCGTCTAAACTTATAGATATGATAGTGCTGCATAATATTCCTACCCACTTGCTTAGGTTAAACTCTAGCTGTGCTTAAAGAAGAGCTCAGTGTGTGTCAATTCAGAAGCAGCAAAAGAGATTAATTGTTAGCCGTGGTTTTCGTCTTTAATGCATTGCCTTGGATAAGGTGTTCTTGACAGCCGATTCTCTTTTACTTGAGGACTTCTTGCTTGAACTTCTTTCGAGAGTTCTGTGGTAAAGAATTAACAAAGACTGATCATGCATATCCTTGGCAATAGTGACAAAGATTAGGTGGAATGATCCTAATTTCCTTCTTCTTTTTTTCCCTCAGAAATTACCGCAGTTATATTGGATCCTTAGAACAGAGTAATTATAGCTACAAGCTTAAAAATGCTTAAAGTGCTACATTTGTTTTCTTTCTTTATTTATGTTTTTGGAGAAATGAAACCAACCCCTTCAGAAATGCTTCATTGTCTCTGGAAATGACGCTTACAGCCAGATCTTTTAAGTAACCTTCTTTCATGTATAATTTGGTTTGGTTTTGTCCATGAGATTCTTTTATTACTCTTAAGGTACGTATTTAGTAGTGATTAATTTAGACACTAAAGAGCAAAAAGGTAAGTATGTAAAATGTTCTTAGATTCCATATTGTTTGATATTTTTTCCATTTTTAGACATTGTTTCATGTTTAACAGCTTGTTTTTTATTTTTTCCTAAAGTTTACAGACTGATGTGGTTAATGGTGAACAGGCTTATACAGACACCCCCTCCCTCGCTGCCCCCCTGACTACAAATACTGCTATTGGCCGCAGCTCTGTGCTCAATTTTGACACGTTACTGAACTTCCTTCTTACTGCTTTTATGTCCATTTCCTTTCTCTCCTGCTGGGCTCTTCATGAACATCTGTGCCCAGAATCTTTGTCTGTGGGTCTTGAATATTGGGGTAGTCAAAATTTGGTTTGGTTGCATAGTCACGTCACCCCGTCTTTCTGCAGCACTGGTACATTCACTTACACTTGCTGT
The DNA here is from genome assembly GCF_000690775.1 of Eurypyga helias. Taxonomy (NCBI): domain Eukaryota; kingdom Metazoa; phylum Chordata; class Aves; order Eurypygiformes; family Eurypygidae; genus Eurypyga; species Eurypyga helias. The sequence continues at coordinate 18,874 of NW_010245699.1, forward strand.
GCATTTGTCCAGAGCAGTGCTGTGGTGGTTTTGTGCAAGAAGATAGGACGTGTGACTATCAAGCCTCTTTTTCTTGTTACAGGTGATAAGCACTAATAACAAAACTCGTGCAGGTGGAGACTGTTAGAGATGAGAGCATCTGAACCGAGTTACAGATGTCTCTTTTTTTATTTTTAGAAGTTATTACCAAATGTCAAATATGGTTGTCTAATTTTTGATGTTTTGGTTTGGATATGAGTCCATGGCAATGTCAGCTACAGGACAGCCACGCAAAACTGTGGTTTCTTACAAAACTTTTTGAGTTGAGGACTTAATTGGCAGTATTGCTCAGCTTTAACCACCCTTTTGCTCCAAACTCTAGTGTCTGCAGGCTTCCTTCAAAACAGGAATTTGCAAGAGGTCTGTAGGGGCTACAGTAGAGGGAGAAAATATGCTTATTTTTTCTTTAAAATTAAAAAAGAGAAAGATACATAGTTTGTATTCACCCTCTGAGTAGAGTTCCAGGGTGGAATATCGTATCACAGTTCAGCGTCCTAATCCATTGGTCCCCTGACAATACAGACATGAGGGTATAGTCTCTGAGTACTGGTTGGTGGAGTTTTAGTGTTGTTTGACCAAGACGACTGAAAATGCATGTGCAGCAGTGTTGCTGTGCCTACCATACTGTTTTGCCAGGCTGTTTGCAGCTCTAAAGGGTATCTGGGGTCGACAAGACAAACAAAATGGTTTGATTAATTGTCTATATTCCCTTTTAAATGTTCAGCTTGTAATTCTCCTCATCCTTCTTTAAGTGTGATTATAGCATCTTAGCATGATAAACACATCTTCTGTCGCACTTTGAAAAGTCAGTTAGCTGCTTTGACATTTAAATTAGTAGCAATATGATGGACATACTGGGTACTGAAGTCAATGTTGTAAGTAGTTTCACAGGATTTCTATGCTACCGAGTATAAATGTTGTACTAATTCTTTAATGTGCTGTTATTTTATTGTACCCTAGATTGTTGGTTTCCCTTTATGCTGTCTCATATTGATCAGCTTCGTAGGGAATATATAATTCTTCATTCAATGTTTAAGGCACAGCAGTTACAGTGAGATGGTATATGGAGCAATAAATGGCTAAGAGAGTGGTTAAATGCCAAAGCAGTGATGAGGCTGTTAAATGAGAGAGCTGTTTCTAAAAGTTTTTTCAGGAAAACATTCTTCTCCTCTTTTACTCTAGATAGGAAAAAAACCCCACCCCTATTAAGTGGAACCATGAATAATAAGGTTAAACTTATTTTATATTGAGAGCGTCTCAACTGTGCATGTGAAATGTTCATGAAAGCCTGGTTTGAAGAATTTGGCAGCATGGCAGAGGAGCAATCTGAATAAAACCCACTGAGAGTCAAGTGTGTAATGACAAATGTTAGCATTATATATGGATCTATTTGCAGGTGGATACACTACATGTGTAGTTGCAGTGTTTTGTGGACACAGTTGCTTGTTTGCACACAATTGAAAGGTAAACATAGATTGGAAAGAGCTTTTTGAAATGGCATTGCTGCTTATATCAGTGTCTGTAAGGAAAAAAAGGTGTTACATTTAGTTTTTTGAGGGGTTCGGGTTTCTTTTTTTGGGGGTGTGGGCACTGGCTGAAATTGCGCTTAGACACTACATTGCATAGTTTTTGTTGTTTGAGGTCAGTGCTACAAATGTGATAACTAGGGATTTCCCCCCCCCCCC
>NW_010245699.1:20612-29814 GCF_000690775.1 Eurypyga helias
AGACCAATAATTACAGCTTCAGGTCAGAATGTGACACCCAGAGGAAGGTGAACTTGCCTCTGCAAAGTGTTTCTGGGCTGTTCCGTTGCAATAAGCATCGACATTTCCAGAGCACTGTACAGCTTCATTGTCTTTAATCTGGTGCTTTCAGATGCACCTTTCTTTTAATAACAGTCATGCAAGTATTTTAATTTTGTTCTGAAAATACTTTGGGGAAAGTTAATGACTGTTCCCTGTAATTGAGTATTTGAAGTAATTGTTTCAGAAACTCGAAGCTGTCTTTTTATGACCAAAGAAGGAAAATGCAGCAGGGCAAGATGAAGGCTATTACATCCTATGCTTGCTCAGTGAACATGCACTAAAATCATTTTTGGTTGCCAGTGAGCTTTTAGAATATTTTATGTGGAGACCTGCAAGTGCAGTAAGAATCAATAACTTAAAGTGGGCGAACAGTGAAAACCAGCAATGGAAAGTGAATTTTTTTTTTTTTTTTTTTTTTTTTTTTTTTTTTTTTTTAAGCAGGCCTCTGCTATGCTGTGTCAGAACTGTTGCTTTGTTTCATCTTCCCAGGAAACAAATACATTTGTGATTGTTCTTAAAAACAATTCTCATTTGTGGTAAGATAAGTTTAACCTAATTCTGCATAGTACGTAATCAAATTTACAGTGAATGTTTATTTATATTTCGGTTTGTAAGTGAACTGTGGCCTCTTACTTGGACTGTTCGAATGCACAGAATCTTTTGAGACTGCGTTTAGGTGCATTTTACACAAAGCTGAGTTTTCCTTGAGGATGATCTGCTCTAAAGCCTGCTAGAGTTTGTTTTTCCAAATGAGCTCAGACAGTATCACAGGTTTAAAACATTTGCTACAAATTAGATAGGATTTTTGAAACAGTTTGATTCCTGTTTTGTACCCAGATTCAAATTTTCAGAGGTAAAAATGAAATGAATCTCTATAGTTTCTTTGTAGGAACTCTTTAATAATCTATATTGTCCTTTTGTGTGCATTAAATGTATCTGCGTTGTATGTTTTCTGCATGTTTACACATGCTTTCAAACACAGTTTTACTGGGGTTTTTATTGTTGGGTGTCTTTGGTGGTTGTCATGGGGGTACAGCAAACTAGAAGAATGGCTTTTGTTGAAAGTTATTTAAAATAAAATCAAAGGTAATGATATAAAGAAAAAAGGAAATTTTTATAAAACGTTGAAGTGGACATAATGGCAAATGTAATATGCTGAAGGAATCAGTCCAAATTCATTAAAAACAATTACCTGTTTGTTCAGAAATGTCCTTGAACAAGGGTGGTAGAAGCTTGTAGCTGTTTCAGCGAAGCAGGACAATGTGCTTGCCCTTTTCTTAAAGAACTTCCCATTTGCTTTTGTTCACCATCATCAATGCATATGGTGCTAGACGAGCCTTTGGGCAGACACAATGACGTAGTTCATTTATTTAGCATTTTTTTTTAATTTAATTTTTGACCTCTGTTGTGATGTAGATGCTGGTCTTTTTCTGTCAAAGTAATCTGGTAGGAAAGTAACAGTTTAAATTTTTGTAAGGTACTGACATAATTGGGGTGATAAGCAATATTGTTTCCCTGGAAGACAGCTAAGATTTGAAAATACTTGATTTTTCATCTCTGTCAACTACTCTTATTTTTGAATTTTCCTTAAAAGTGGCCTTTAAACAGACTGATGAAAATGGACTGGATAGAAGACTGGTGCTCTGTTTTCACCTAGTGCAAATAGGCTGTTCTAAATTGCCCTATTAATTGTCACTAAGGTGTTGTGAAGTTTTTCCTTTGTGGTTTTGGTGGGCTGGATTTTTTTGCCTTTTGGTTTGTTTTCATTGTTTGTTTGGTTTGTGTGTTTTTGGTTTTGGGTTGTTTGGGTTTTTTTTTTTTACCATGTTTTCTTTTGTAGGAGTCATGATGTTTTCCCTTAAAACCATAACTCTGCAGGTAATGGTAGTTTAGGAAATCTAATAGTTCCTTGTAACTTAAAACTTAAATTTGTTTGTGTCACTATAAATGTTGTACTAAACTTTTCTTGGGTACTGGCTTCACAGCCTTGTTATGAAGTCATTTATAATTTAAGTTTGTCTGTTGGAAGGAAAAGCACTAATCTTTTAGCTGTCTTTTCCCAGTGAGCATAAAAACCTGAATTACTTTAGTCATTAGATCACTTTGAACAAAGCCTCCATGTTTAAAGTGGAATGCTTTAAGAAGATAAAAGTCTTGATTTAGTTTCTTGCTAAGATTAGGAATACCTGTATGTTAAATGAGTGTTTTGAATACTTTTATTGTGATTCCATCAAGGATATTCAAGTTAATAGTAAGCGACAAGTTCCAGCATGCCTTAAACCAATCAGGTTTATGTTTATAGCCAGCATGTGGTACTGTTTCTACACTATATTGAGGCATATAAAATGCATTGATAGAGTATTTAGATGTAAATAAAGAAATATTTAGGACCTGTTAATGCTGTAAGCAACACACAGCTTCTGGATAATTGCATTCAACTAAACTAACCTTGTAATGCCTCTATTTGTTTTTGCTCTTGCTTTAAGTGTAGAACTTAAATTGAGAATCTGAAAAACTGATAGTAATTTCTGCAGGTGTTCTTTGTGCTCTTGGTTTCAAATAGTGATTGCATAGGTGGAGTTTGCAGTCATGGGTTCAGGCTGAATTTTGTGGTTTTCTTTTTAAATGTACTTTGATTTTTGTAAGGTGTAGAAAGGAAAGATTTTATTTGCAGAGGGAAGGTGGATAGGTCTAAGTACAGATAAAAGATTGCTTTAAGATGTTTACTGATCATTATTTAAAAAAGGATTTTCTGGTAATTAGATTAGAAACCCCAATGCTACTCTTTGATAGGTATCTTTCATTTGTATTGCATGCCAAGTCACTAAATTTGGTTTGACTTTAAACATGCTATGGTGTGCCCAACTTAAACAAGTAGATGTGTTTCTTGGTCTTACGTATTTACCTGTTGATCCTTCTTTCCTGATAAAAATGCCTTTCCTAAAAATTCTTTTTGTGGGCTCATGACTCCCATTTTCTTTCTGTGCACGCTGCTCCGAAGGATGATAGTGGTGGCATATCTGTGATGATGTGAGGATGTAATCAGGATCAGTAGTTAGAGTCTATGGAGTTTATTAGACCAAGTGACACAACTGAGAAGCGACAAGCTCTTGGTCACCAATGCCTTTGTGAAGGTCTGAAATCAAAACATGAGTATTCAAAGCTCAATAGAAGGCGAAGACCATTGCTCAGATTTCAGTTAGATGCAGATCAAATTTACTGCCTTGGAAAGGAAAGTTAGCTCCTAGGAGGGGAGGCAGGAGAAGGGTAGACAGGGTGCTCTTGGTGGAGGAAAGAGATGAGAAAGCAGTGGCCTCCTAAAGGGAAGAGGCAGACAGTTTATAGCTGGTGAAATGTGACGAGTTGGCTGTGGAAGGAGAGATCATACTGAGACCATAATTTTTATTTTGTGGCCCATTGGATGTTTTTGGTATCTAGCAGAGTTATGAATTTTAGCAGTTATGTCAGTTCAGTTGGCTGTAAAACTGTAGCCTCCATTCCAAAGCTCATACTTGAGAAGTGTTGTGTAGGTTTCCCATGAGGATGGTCTGAGAGATTAGAGATGAAGCAACTGGTTTTTAGTGTCCTTCTACTGATATCTGGCCGGTTTAAAAAAAAAAAAGAAAAATAAACCACACTTGTTCATGATTAGTTACCATTCTTACAAATATCCAACAATAGGAATACATGATACTCTAGTAAAGCAAGAAACTTTTTTAGCAGAGGTATTTTTTTTTTAAATCAGTATACAGAATTTGCTTATTAAAAATAAATTGAGATTGGCTTACTATTTTTGAGATGCCACCATTTCCCTTGATATTTAACTGACTAAAATTATTCTTGCTGCTTACAATGTATGTCTTCTAATTCCCAAGCATCTAACATCTATGGTTTGTCACATGCTTATTTTACTAGGTCCTGTTTAGTAAGAGAATTCCTGAGGTGTAATCCTGAAGATCAGGAAGTCAGTACCATGTCTGGGGAAAAAAAAAATCATGATGTTAATCAGTAGGGAAGAGAATTTTTTTTTTTTTTTAAACTAAAGTTGATGAGGTTTAAGTCTCATTTCACAGAGTATGATGTAATCTTCCTAAACTGAGAACTTAATACCTGGGTGTTTTTCCTCTGGGTGCCTGCACATGAATGGCTCACTCTGCCCTTTATGTCCAGTGACTTATTGGCTGTAAGGGAACATGAGAAGTAAGATTTCTCTGGGAGGAAAAAAGCCCCCATCTTTCTTTTCATGGCCATAACAGGGTTTGGGTTTCTGTGTGTTCTGGGTTTTTGTTGTTGCTTTGTTTTCGTTTTCTTCAGATGTAAAATATAGCAGATATACATGTGGAACCTCAAGGGCCTAGTTTTGCTGCTCTTAGAAAGAATGCAGACATGCCCAGTCTTGGCATGGGTGCCAGGGCAGGTGAAAGGTAGAGCTGTACTCTCACATACCTTGTTACACCCCTGTAATCTTGGGAGTGATCTGGAGGGCTGCCATTCCTTTAGCTGAAAAGAGAGGAGAGGACAAACAAATGCTAGAGGGACGAGTGAGGAAGTTAAAATGGAGATGCTTGTAAAGAACTAAAAGGCTTCTCTTATTTGGATCTCTGTTTACATGTTGGAATTTATTGGAGTTGGACAAAGGCTACCTGGAGACAATTTACAGGTGTGCTAAGAATTCTTTTGATCCTCTTAGGGACTATAGCTAATCACACAACACCCATCTCTTAGCACACTGAGTCTCAAGCATCTTGAAAATATTCTGTTTGCCTCTTTCGAAAGCACTCTGAAAAAGATTAAAGCTCAGGGTGGGAAATCATAGCTTGCTTTCAAATAAAAGTGAACATCACTGTGGATAGTCCATGGAATCAGAAAAGCAGGACTTTTATAATACATATATTGGATATACTAGCACTTACATTTTGTAATTAAAAATATTCAAACTGCTTAGTTTTGGCAATGTTTTTATTCCAATTTTTTATTCTAAAGTGGTGGGAGAAGTTGATAGCATATAGTAAATTTTGGATTGATTTTTTTCAGCTTGGGAAAACGTAAGACTTTTATTGAAAAGTACTATGAAGAAAGGTATTTTGTTATGAAGGAGTGAAACTCCATTCTGAGGCTGTTTCTTTGGAGTTCTGTGGATCATGAAACTAAGTCTCGAATAAATAGGTAATTTGCACAACATATTGCTTGCTGGAGGCCAACCAGTGGAATGCAGTTGTGTTTTGTGGTTGGTTTTTTTTTTTTCCCCTGCACTTTAAATATTTCTTTAAATACCATGTTTTTACTGCAATTTGTTTTTACATTTTAAAATCTGATTGTCGTTAATGGCTTGGAGTAACTGCACATGCAGTTTGTGCATCATTTAAATGAATGAATGATCTGCATGATCCCTGAAAACATCTTTTTACTTCTAAGAACACATGCAAAATTATTATATAATTGTATATTTGTTTTCTTTATATACACTTATATTCTTCATTTGCTTTTCAATATAATTATTTTCACCTTCTGGTATAAATAATGCTGATCATTGCATTGTAATAGGAGAGGGGAAATCTAGCATGGATAACTAGTTGAATAAAATCTAAGGTCTAGGAACTACAACTAATTGGCCAGTTGTTACAGTGGAGTGCATCAGCAGAGAAATGTGTTGAGGCTCGTACTGTCACGTGTGCATAAATGGTGAGAAAAAGCTAAGCGATGGGGTGAGAAAATCTGATGATACTAACTTACTGAAGAGTTAAGATGGGGAGGTCAGGTATGAGTAATTGTAGAATGACCATGGAAGTGTAAATCATTAGGTGATGAAGTGTTGGATAGAATTCAACATGGATAAATGGGAAGTTACACATGTGAAGAAAACCCATAAAAAATTCTCATTGAAACAATGGGCTTTCCACTAATTTTGAGGGATCTCTTCATAGCTGGTAACTATGTTATAGGCAACATAATGGTAGAGGAGTTGTTAACTCACAGTACAGACCTAGCTGTTGAATGGTGATATCATACTATGATGGTTAAAATACTGTTTTACTACAATTTCAGTTTACTGCATTCTGAAATGTAGGTATTCTGTCTTTTAAAAAACAAACTAACAAAAATATCTCAAACTAACAAAAAACCCCCCACAAGCAAAAAAAAAACACCCACCCACTATGTGCTGCTGACAGTTGAATCATTTGTGTTCCTGAAAGCTATTGCATAGGGTAAACGGAGATCATAGTATTTATGTAAGTCATGAAATCATTTAAAATATGATGTTGTTACAATATAAGAAATGTACAGTTCTGTGCTTCTTGTTCACTTCTGGTTGTATCAGTACAAAAACCATGGACATACTGGAGAGAGTCCAACAGAGGGCCTCAAAGATAAAGGGATTGGAGTATCTCAGGAGGAAAGGCTGAAAGAGCTGGAACTCTTCAGCCATGGAGAAGAGAAGGCTCAGGGGGGATCTTAACAATGTGTGTAAATACCTGAAGTGAGGGTGCAAAGAGGATGGAACCAGACTCTGTTCAGTGGTTCCCAGTGACAGGACCAGAGGCATTCAGCACACATGAAAACACAGAAGGTTCCCTCTGAACATCAGGGAACCCTTTTTCACTACACAGTAGGCTGAGCCCTGGCACAAATGGCGCAGAAAGGCTGTGGAGTCTCCAACTTGGGGATATTTGGAAGCCATTTGCCCAGGGTCCTGGGCAGCTGTCTGTAGGTGGCCCCGCTTGAGACCAAGGGTGTACCAGGTGCCCTTTAGAGGTCCCTTCCCACCTCAGCCATTCTGGGGTTATGTGGAAATCCTCAGCCAAATGTGGAGCCAAGTGCAATTTTTTATAAGTACTAGACTACATCCAATTGCTTTGATTGGATGTTTGCGAGTTACTTTTCTGATGGGGAGAGTCACTGTAAAAGAAAATTATCATCTTTTATTTATCTTCGATAACAGATACAAAGCTGTTACTGATTGCTCTATTCAACACTGTTGATGTGCATTGGTACCATTATCTGAAAGTACAGAGCTTTCATCAGAGACACTGATAGCTGAGCCCCTTGTAATGTTATGTCTTCATAAGGTTCTAGATAGCTTGTTTTTTTTAAATTGATATATTTTGACCATCCATCAGAGATTGTCAGAAGAAACAGCCTTGGTCTGTATCTTGAAATTAGAGTTATGCCAAAGTGTTCTTATTTAAGGCTCATGTTTCACAAGAGCAGTCAGGTAACACAGGTAAGAAAGTTCGGGTGGAGTTCATTGCAGGTCTGCCACTTGTGGCAAAATCCACAAGAAACTGCTTTTAAAAATAGTTTAGAGAAATTAATAGTTGTGGCTATTGAAGGATGATTGCTTTACAATGGGTATGGGACTGTGTGTGTATAAGTTACCAAATAAAATTACTCCAAGTATGTATATTCCCTTCTCCATTTCACTTTTCCCCATTCTGTCTATCCATTTGGATCATCTCCTGTTTAAACACTTTCTGACAAATAGGTACTCTGTTTTGGGATTAAATCAGATTTAAACATCTGAACTGTGAAAAGATTTCAAATTTGTTAGGAAACCATGAACTAGCTTAGGAAGGAAACTGATTTCCCATAACCTGCACTGCCTGAAATGTCCCTTTCATGAACTTGTGTGGAGCATTATACAGGGCTTCCTTCAGTTGTGAATTATCTATACCCGAGAGTGGAGTGGGATCATAGTGCCCCACCAATTCTGAATTTCTTTGCATCAGGAAGCATTGGTCAGGCACATGGTGTAACTCTGTTTCCTCCCTGGTACAAGTTAGAGGCAAGCATCTTCTAGCTTTTCAGCAAGCAATTTCAGAAATGCAAAGACCTTATGCTACCCTAATTTAGCTGGGAATGCTAGAGAGTCAAGGAAGCTGTTATGGCTCTGGGCTGAATGCATGATATGCAGCGCACAGAATCATAGAATGGTTTGGGTTGGAAGGGACCTTAAAGACCATCTAGTTCCAAAAGACCACCTAGTTCCAACCCCCCTGCCATGGCCAGGGACACCTTCCACCAGACCAGGTTGCTCAAAGCCTCATCCAGCCTGGCCTTGAACACTTCCAGGGATGGGGCATCCACAGCTTCTCTGGGGAACCTGTTCCAGTGCCTCACCACCCTCTCTGGGAAGAACTTCTTCCTGATACCCAATTTAAATCTCCCCACTTTCAATTTAAACCCATTACCCCTTGCCCTTGTCCCATTACCCAGGCCCTTGTAAAAAGTCCCCCCCAGCTTCCTTGTAGCCCCTTCAGGTACTGGAAGGCTGCAGTAAGGTCTCCCCAGAGCCTTACATGCTCCTTTGCATCTCTTCCTGACTCATGAGCTCTCTGTATTACTCTTCCTTGTCGATCATGTTTTGGGGACTGCCAATAGCAACCATTTCCGCTTGCTAGGTATCTTTTTTACACACTCACAGCTAAATTAATTTCAGCATGGGTGTAATGTGATGGGGCTCAGCGCAACCCAGAAAAGGTGTTTGTTTCTCACCTTCCTTATTGCAGGGGCTGCACAGCCCATGTCTAGATCCTCTGTCAGGGAACCATTGTTCCCAATTGTGCACTCAGCTTCTGGGGTTTTGTCTGCTTTCTTCTTACTTGCGTACGGAAATATGCTCATATTCATGAGAGTGGTCTTCCCTCCACCCCCTTCCTCACAAGTGAGATTTTTGTATTGCCTATTGGTCCCATTCCAGTGCTTCCCTGCTGCCTTCATTCCAGAATCCTGTGTCTCATTTGTTGTTGTCAATACAAGAGGAATATGATAGCAACTAAGTGCAGTAGTTGTCATCGTACACTAGTTCTTCAATCCTTTGGAAATCAGAGTTGATAAAATCTTGCTCAGCAGAGCTTGCCAGGGGAATAACAGATCTGTATGTGCGTCCCCTTTCTGCTGAGATCAATTTGGGCCTGGCTACTGGTGCTTGAAATACTTCTATTTTTGCACTTTCTCGTGTGTTAAAGTCAAATAGCTAAAACTGTCCTAGCGTTAAATATGACGTTCCTTTTAACTGGGTCTTGCCAGCACAGTATTGTTTGGACTGAAATTGGTACTGAATTGAAATGACCAAATAAAGCTTGTTAACCATTCAGGTATGACTTTTATTCTTGTGTAGGGA
>NW_010245699.1:29845-34353 GCF_000690775.1 Eurypyga helias
TGTACATCCACTGATTTATTCATTTAGCTTTTTAAATAGCTTACTCACAACTGGAAATTGTTATTTAAAAGGAAATCATAATGTGTACCAAAAACCTAATTTTATTCATCCTAACTGTCAGAAGAAACTCGTCATCTGTTGTTAGTCAACTGTAGCAAAACCAGCAAAACTGTAGCAAACCATTTTCTTGAACACTTCAGTGAAATCTTTTTTTTCTTCTAGCTGAAAACAGAATTGCATTCTTTTGAAATCTTTCTGCAAACCAGTTTTTACCCTGCAGAGGTACCTATACTGCCCTGCATCAACGGGGCACAATGAACTTGGCAGAGAATTTCTCCCCAAGGAGTGGCTATTTGTCTTCACATTGTTCTCACTCCTGGGGCTTCTTCAAGGAAGGGGGTAATTTATAAAATCAGTCATTTCATCTGAACCTTTTTTAATTCAAGAGATGTAACGTCTTGTGACTGAAATTAACTTCAGCAAGGAAATTTTAGTTACATTTCTTTCAAAAGCGTGGTATTAAGAAGTTATAGCCCTGAAAAATTAAGACTTTGGTTTAAAAAATCATGTACATTTTTTTAAAAGCTAACAAAACCAACTCTGGAAACCTTGTGGTTTAGGGTGTGGTTTTATTGTATGTGTGGTTTGGTGTGTGGCTTTTTTTTTTTTTAAACTATGTTCCCCCTCCTGTAGGAAGTCTGAGAATTATAATAAAAGCTTGTTTATATTGTGGCTCTGGGAACTGAGAGTTACTAAAAGTTATGCCAGGTGTTGCGACACTTGCAATAAAATGGGAAAAATAATAAGAATTCTTACCAGTGGAAAGGAATAACCTTCATTGTCCACTTTTAAATATCCAAAGATAATACATTTTACAAAACCACAATACTTGTAGCAATAATGTTTTTGTATTCTGCCTTCCTTACTTTCTTGGTACTGCTGAATCTGGTAAAAGCTGTAATTAAGCTGTCATACCTGATGTTAAAATACAGTTAACATTTAATTCTTATTTTAGCCTATTTTGGAAGTACAAAGGCAGTATATTGGGAACAGGGATGGAGATTTATAACACTTTTTTTTTTTTTTTTAAATGACAGCTGAAAAATGTAAAACGGGGAGATTTTTTAAAAAAACATATTATCTGAGGTATATGTTTGATACAGCACTGGAGTCTTGCACCAAAATGTAACTATGATAAACTTAACTAATTCTTTTCTGAACTGTATAAAATTAACTTTTTTTTTTTTAGGTAGGAAGGGTAATCTGAGATTGTTCCAAGCTGTGTGTGAAATGTACCAAGTGTTTAATTTTCATTTTTTAATTAAGCTCATGTGTAATAAACTGAGTGAATATGGGGTGTGTGTTAAGAGAATGTGTGTTTCGATATTGTTATTATTGTTACTAAAGCCTTTTGAAACTGAAAAGAAAATTACTATTAGTTAGGTATTCACATTTGTTAAAGGTAATAGTGTATTAAAAGTACTTGTCTGTTCTGCAGGATTTGTTCAGTGATATAAGTCCACAACATTTTCCAAAGTGAATGAACATTAGTAATATTATATTGTCAGCATGAAGTTGGTATCTGGTAACATTGCATGATGGTTTAATCACAGGGAGTAAGACCTTTTTTTTGAAAAAGATTTATTTGAGTATCTTTCAGTGAGCTGACAGTTGGTAAAGGTGCTTGCAATGGACTACCAGGCTGCAGCTTGTCTGGGTAATTGAAGCACCTCAATCAGATGCCCAGGAGGCATATTCTTCCTTATCATGCAGCTTGGGTCACAGGCTTTGAGATACTTAATAGACACAGGGTGGGAATATTAATATGGTGGAAGAATATATAATATTAAATGAGATTTCAGGCTGTTGAATACTGCTTGCCAATGTTAAAGGGGTGTTTTTAATTCTGCAAATTATATGCTTGCGGATGTCATGCAGTGATTTGTTAATACCTCAGAATTAGAGCAGTGTATTGTGATCTATTTGGTGATGGACAAATTGCTGGAGAAATACATTGTACCTGCCTACATTCTAAGACCGAGCTTTTCTATTTATGAATGGAATTACCCTGACAAATCCTGTTGCTTTTTTTCATATTCATTTATGTAAAAAAGCTGCGCTTTAACTGCAGAGTGATGAACCTTACCTGTACTAACACTCGAAATAGCAAACGTAGGTGGTAATGTTTGTAGAATAGTCAAAAGCACGACCTGAGCACATGCATAGATGTGCTGTCTGTGTTTCAATCAGACTAGCTCGTTTGTCAGTACCAGTGAAGTTGTAAAAACTCGGGATCAGAGGCAAGTTGTACAGCGTGGGCCATTTTTAATGCCATGAGGACTTTGCAGCTATTGATGTCAGAGCTACTTAGGTTAACACTGGGCTATCGTGAATACAATTATATGTTGCGTTTGTGTTGCAGCCCTTTTGTTGCACTGTAGGTGTGCCAAGAGGTAACAGCCCTGCCATCGTGCCTATTCACTGTTCTCTAGCTCTCCTCCTGGAAGGCCATCCTTCAGTAGGAGCCTGAGGACACTGAGCTTTTCTGAGCCAGCTTCACACAGTCAGAATGTAGGTACATGGTGGAACTAGGGAAGAGTCCCTAACAAGGAGTAGGTGCTTTTTGTCTTTAACATGTTTTATCATAGGAATACTTATAAATGCAGGCAGAAAATGGCTGATTTGAAAAGCATAAGTATATTGGTGTATGTGGCACATAAGGCTTTTGATTTAATTATTTCAAGTTTGCAAAAAAGCCTTTTTCTAAAAAAAAAAAACAAACACCCAAAAAACTAACATTAACTGACTGTGGAGGCTTTATATAATGTCTTATTAGAAGAGTTACTTTCTGTACTGTTTGATTTTTTTTTTTTCCCAGTATTACAGCTTTACTTTTCTACTTATTGTTTCAACACAGAGGAATTGCTTGGAACGTCACTTCTAATTTTTAACTGTCAGTTTGGTTCTCGACTTGATATAGCTAATAGTAGGTGTTTTTTTTTTTTTCTTCTCCTCACTACAGCAACAAAGCTCCTATTGTAAAACCCTTTCATAATGATACACTTCCCCCCTGCCATGGTACATCAGATCAGATCTACAGAAATGCAAAAAATAGCTCAGCCATACCACTCTGACAGATTTAAAAATTTTGCGATTCTTTCATTTTTTGAAAGATGATCTTACTCCCTAGTCCAGAGAAAAGCAGCAGGCTGGAATCTGCGATAATGTAGTTTCAAATTCCAGGTACAATGTAAGTTGCAAATTCAGCGTGAAGTTAGAAACAACCGAAAAACTTATCAGTGTGATTTCAAATAATGCTTCCCTCACTGATGTAGAATGTGGTTTAGGTTTTTATGATTTCTAAGTGCAAAAATGTTATATTTTACTCTTTTGGAAAACTTCTCAAAAATGTGTATCTTGCACACAGTGTATATGTGAGATTGCTCCTGAACCTGGAACTGGGTGCTTGAGTGATGTCTAGTTCAATATCATAAAGCTTCCTTTACATTAAAAGGAGTTGTGTACAGTTATGTAGGTATGAATATGTAGTTAGCAGACGCTTACTCGTGTGTGTTGGTGTGACTATCTCTTATTTCAGCTTCAGTCATGGACTCCACAGAACAGGGATGTCTTCTCTGCTCTGATTTGAAATTCATGGCAGTTAGAGTAGACAGTAGTGGATTAGTAGTACAGTAGTACTTCGGATTTACAGCAGCATATTGATGGCAAAGCTTGGCCAGTCGTTTGGCAAAGTGAATTGAAAGGGTCTCTGCTAATTCTAGGGTTTGGGCACTCTTCTACTTTAGCAGTTTTACTAGGATATTTAAGTTAGATGTATGAATCATTTAATTTTCTGCTCAAAACGGTGTTTTAAAACGATTTCCAGGGTGGGTGAGTGTGGAGTGGATTGGGTTCTGCTGCCTGTAGGCTTTGTCAGTATTTTAAGAAAGATGTAATAGTTCACGGACTAGTTGCTTTTTGGCATTTGGATTGATCCAGTAAGGTTGTTTGTGTTGTGGTGTGTTGTGTTTTTTTTTTTTTTCTTTAAACAATTATCCAAAATTACCAGTGGTAGGAAAAAGAAAAACAATGTGTTGGTTCATAACACACTGCTACAGGTCTGATTTTGCTCCTATTGGCTGTGCATAGACCAGATCATTAGAAGTTACGCTTTTATTAGAATCAGACCTAGAAAAACACAGTAGCGGCTAGTCCAAATAAGCTCGTATTATGCACTTAAAGTAAAAGAGTAATCTTGGAACTTTTCACATACTGAAAAACGAAGCTGATCTCTCAGACACGCATAATGGTTCCCTTGATTACAATTTTGTCACTTCATTTGTAAATTTTTTGTTAGCTTTTTGTGTGGCAGATAGAGCATAGCTCATCTAAATGAAGAAAAGTCTGCAATAATAGTAGTTCTGAAGGTCTTTTTCTTCAGTTTTGTGTCAGGGTGTGGGAGATGTTTTTCAGAACATACACTTTCTTTTCTGGCAATCTTACACTCT
>NW_010245699.1:34363-52546 GCF_000690775.1 Eurypyga helias
TTTTTTCTTGTTTCCTTTCTTGTTCCTGCTCACATACAGAGAAAAATAAATGCATATCCTCTGATCACTGTACTTGATTGTGTATCTTGGAAAAGCATTCAGATTCATTTGAAGTTGCAGCACTGTTTCTTCCAGCTTCTACTCATGTAGGCAGTGGAGGAACTTGCCTCTAAAGAGGCTCTTGTGCTGCAGCATCTCCTCTCGTAAAGTGCAGAAAGCTTGAAATGCTCTTAACTGACCTGTCTGGTGTTTGTGGTTACTGTTGTATGTCAACTGTGTTGCAGTACAGTCCTTAATAATACAACTTCTTGTTAATTACTTGTTAGTTATTTCAGCTATTATTTGTTAGTTATTTTTTGCTAACCACATGCCTTTTGTATATAAATACAAGCATCAAGCCATTAAGTCTTGGCAGCTATAGAAAACTACGTGGAAGCTGTTTCTTCGTTCCTGGCCTTCCTGAATACCTGACTTGTCTGAAAGTCAGGCAACAGGGAGTTGCTTCTCTGTGTACTGACAGGCTTCTGCTTACTGCAGATACATGTTTTGGAGGAAATGTTAAGTCTTGGGAGTTGTCATGTTTGCATGTTACATCAGTGGCGATAAGAATATCAGCAGAGGAGCTGTTTTGTGTAGGGATGAAAAAGGAATAAGTTGTTAGAATTGGTTGACTATTTTTGGACAGGCACTGGTTAGGAGTCTTTCCTGCAATGACAGATGAGTGTTAAATTGTCTCAGACCTTTTGTTAACTTCTGAAATAAACTCTGACTGGTCATATCTTTTCTGAAAGATTGCCAGTGCTTGTAGGAATCAGGCTGCCTTATCCACTTTGCAAGTAAGAGTTTTCTGGGAGACTGTTGGTGTTGAGATCTTGCTTCAACATCTAAAGAATTAAAATAGTTTACAGGCTGCCCAGGGAAGTGGTGGAGGTACCATCCCTGGAGGTGTTCAAGGAACGTGTAGACGTGGCGCTTGATGATGTGATCTAGTGGGTACGGTAGTGTTGGATTGATGGTTGGACTGGATGATCTTATAGGACTTTTCCAACGTTACTGATTCTGTGATCATTTCAGTGGAGAACTCTGCCTAATCGGTCTGCTGTTTGTTTTTTGGACTATTATTGGCTATTTTCCCAAGCTGACATTAGCTGTTTCTCATAAAGACTTACTGTATTTTACTTTCCCTGGTAGAACCTCAAAGAATGCCTGACTGAGTGTTGCCTCTGGGTTACCATGTATGCTCAACTTGCTGGATTCTACAAATAAAAAAGTTCCCAATGTAGCACTTGCATTTCTCCCAAAATTCACTGCACTGTTTCACTACTTGCCCCTTTTTTTCTTTTTTTTCTTTTTTTTTTCCCAACAATTAATTAGCTACACTTCAGTCTACAGCATAATACATCCCTTTTAGTCCAGCCTGAATAATACTTTGCAGACGACAATGTAGAAACCTTCTCTCTTGCCTTCTGGCACATTTCAATATAACATCGTGTGCTTTTTCCCTGCTCCTCTGTCTTATTTTTTAACCTTTTGCCACCTTTGGATGGAGGGTTTGGAGTATTATTCATTTAGTAAGTGATAAAAGGTGGGAGGGAGGGAATAAATATGGACTTTTTCCAAGGAAATCCTTGTTAGATTTTCTGAAATGTTACCCATTTGTTACTTGTCAGTCTTACTGTATTACATTTTCACTTTTTTGCTCATGAAAGACAATGGTATTACTTGCTAGTTAAAGGGTCTGTTTGTGAGAAAATGCATGATCAAGCCATCCATTTAAAAATGAGTTTGAAACTCATGGCAAAAAGTGTGAGTCTGATTCTGGCAGGCCAGATAACACAGTATAGAGGCAGAGAAGGAGATAGACAGAAAAACTTGTGTGTATTAAGTAGGTGTTACCAATATGAACTTTTTAATGAAAGCATTCATAAATGGCAGTGTCAAATACGGGGAACTGAAGTTAAGGCTTCTGGTAAAATTGGTCTACAATGTGAAAAATCTTTCATCTTTAGGATCACCTGGATTAAAAAAATACCTGAGGAAGGAATGTTAAAATATGAATTTACATTAATCCCTGCAGACTCTCACTGAAGTAGAGAATGAGCTCTACAATATTCAGGTTGGGAACCTGCAGTAAGGAAGTGCATGGGTGCATTTTCTAAGGTTTATTTGTTACCAGATGTTGGGGATAAAAAATGGATAATAAAAGATTAAGGGAAAAAAGATGAGTTCTGAGGAAGTGATAGATAGCTTCACTCTTCTGAAAAATGAGTCGAACTTACTAAACTAGAAGAAGAGTCTGCATCTTCTCTGCACAGCACTCACAAAAAATGATAGTGGTAGTTTGTATCATATTGTGCTCTGCAGTAGGTCTGTATCACTTAACGTCATTTGAATTGCATAGCCAGAGACAACATCTGAAGTTTCAAGACATGATAAGAAATCCCTTTTAAATGAAAATTTAAGAGAAATGCCTACTGTAAGATTGTATGTTATTTTGTGCACCTGAAAATATCCTACCGCCAAATTGAAGACATTCGTTTCAGTTTTATTAGTAAATATGGAAGTTGGAATGAGCTGAACTTGCCTGATCTGCTTAGGAATGAGGTGGTACCTAAACTTTTGAATACCTACAGTATGAAAAAAACCCTAACCACTGAGTTCCTTTTTGATTACAGCACAACCCCCCCTCCCCCCCCCAGCGTAGTCTTTTCTAACAGTTTGTTGCCATTATAGCTCATTGAGCTGAAGTAGGATGGCAGAGATCCGTAATTAAAGAACGCCTGTATCCATCTGCCTAGTGACTATTATGCTTTGTTGTCTTTATATCTACATGTTGTGTTGGCTGTGAACAGCCAAACAGAAGGACTTCCCAGTCAGGGTCCCAATCCTAACGTTTTGTCATCTTTATGTCTTGCAGAGTTCTGAAGCCTCTGAAGTGGTAATCCTGGAGCGCTGCTGGGTTGTGGAGTTCAGGAGTAAAACAGATGTTTCACTAGTTCTCAGTAAGTAAGACACAGCTCAGTATGTTCAGTGTGAATTTTGTTTCTGTCAATAAAAATGGCAACAACAACAAAAAACACCCAGACATTGAAACTTTGGTAAAAACTTAGCTAAAATATATTCAGTTGTCTGTTAGATGCCTACATCTAAATACTGCTTGTCTCTGAATTCATGCCTTAAAGAAAATGCTAAATGCTATTGTTTTACTTATTCTAAAATCAAATGGAATTCTTGTGTCATTTTCTTCCTCTGGCAATAAATAGGAGTTTGATGGTTTGTTAGGTATTATGTGCTGTACGGGTTTTTCAATACGCATAGCCTGTTCATCTTATTCTTGAATGATTAATCGTTGCCAACCTCCATAGTAGATGAGAGGGTTTTCTGTTTTTCTCACCTCCTATCAACTCTTCATTAATAAAATTGTTTAAAACTGTGGGGAAATCAATCAGTTATTTCATAGAAATCAGAATCATTATTTTAGTGGAAGGATTTTATTTAGAGAAAATGCTGACACAGAGCTTTCTGTGCCAGAACGACTCAGATACCTGTGATGTTAGACATTTTTTTATTATGTGGATCCGTTCTGATACCACTGAAGAGTTTTGAAGTCCTCGGATCAATTTGCCATTTTCTATTAGCTGTAGTGGTCTAAGAGCAGTTGTGGTAGCCTAGTAAATCTAGCTACAGCCGAAAAAGTTTAGGCTGTGTCTGAGCACTTGAGGGTTAGTAGAAGTTTCTACCTTCTTTTTTTATAGTCTCTAAAATCTCTAGTCCACTTCAAGAAAAACGTTGCATTAATTATCCTAACTTTTATCCTCATCTGCTGAAGTTTATCTTAGTGATTCTTTGGTCACATTTGAGAAGGCAGTGATTTAAAATGTATTCCTTGTGGGTTTCATCCTTTTCTAGGGAGTAACTCAAATCCCACATCTGTAGTAGGGGAATTAAATATTACATCATGGGCCTGATGTTGAGGCATTGCATCAAAAAGGATTTCCTTCTGGATTTGGGAGCATTGTTTTGCCTAACTATAATAGCTGAATGATTACCACTTACTCTCAAATTGAGACTTTTCTATTATGCCCATATTGGCTCCAATTTACTGATTGCAATCATCATCTTCATGAGGTGGCTGTGTTACAGGTTGGGTATAAATACAGTTGTGTCGGGTCCCTTCTGGTACGTCTTTTACAACGCTTGAACATAATGCTGCTGAACTGGACCAAGAGCACAGTTTTAATTGCTGACAGGATTCTTTCAATTAGCTTTGAAATCTGCAAATGGGGCAGTTTGTGGCAGTGAGAAGGGCAGATTTTAAGTGCAAAAGCGGGGGAAGTGGACAAGGATGAGTACTGAGTAAGCACTTCAGACTGCCTATGGAGAAAAAAGCTGTGCATATGTGCGGGGCAAGAAGCATACTTGCACAGTTAGGAACAGAAATCACTACCTGAGGCTGTCACGAAATGAGTGACTTAGACCACTTAAGATGACTGTCACAGCTGTTAGAAGGGAAAGGGATTGTAATACGAATTTGGGAAAGGTACGATTTAACAGGGTTCAGTGGCAAGGTCCACTCTATTACTTATTCAACATGGGAAAAGCATACAGAAGAGAAATGAAATTAGCACTGTGTTAGAATGATTTATGAATGGATTGGGGAAATGGAGTCAGAATTGGATTGGTGGGATTATATAGGGATTACGGAAAGAGGGTGAGGGAGACCCTTTTCTTGGGTCAGGAGATTCAGGGTGGAACCCTTTGCTTTCTGAACTGCTCCTCAGAGAGGAGTCTAGGTGTGGCTGAATCCTCTCCCAGTCCTGAACTTGACCAATGGTTTATGTCTAAGAGATTAGATGCATGGACCACAGTGGGGTGATTTAACACGAGTGTGGGTTTTATATAACTTTGGAATAGCAGCAGCATATAAATAATTCATTTACACTATTAGGATAAATCACATGATTAGATTATATAGTTTTCTAGCAAAATTTAACTATTAATGAATCAAACTAACAACTTGATCAAAGACTTACAATTTTATTTTTAGAACTTTGTTACATATGCATACACAGAGATTAGATATAGAGAGATAGAGATATGTATACAAAGGTATATACCTGCTAGAATTTCCTCTTGAATTCAGTGAAAACATTTACATCTGACACCTTTGCAGCTGTCAGTAGCAAATAGTTGACTTCAGGCATTAGTAAATTTCCACTCTGGCCACCACTCATGTTGGTAATTACTGGAGTGATTGTAGCAACTTCCACAAGTTTCGATGTCTCTTGGGGTTATCAGGAAATGATTAGTTATTCCATTCTTCCTCTTCACCATGGGCAGGTGGTTGAATTCCGGGTACGCACTGTGGTCAGGTAACTGAATTCCCAGTACAGTTAGTGCTGTTCTCTACCTTAGCAACGTGAGTGCTTGGTATGGTCAAGGGACACCTAACTGCCAAACACTGCACAATGGCCAAGGCTTGACAGAGATTTTTTTAGGCTGCAGAGTGGTCCAGGAGCTGGTGTGTGTGTGTTAGAAATGCACCACCACAGAGCCAGACTTTCTAAAACGAAGTTTGAAGATCAGTAATGTGGTTAGAGGTTAAGGGTGGCCTTCTGAGCTGCCTCTAAACCCATACTCAAGCAGAAAAGAGGTATGCAGAGCCAACAGAGGATGATGAGTGCCTGGGGTGCAACCTATGAAATACAGTGTAAGATAGAGGAAGAGACAGACAGGTAGAGGAGAAATGGGTTTCAGACTTGGCAATTTTCCTGTGCTGGAGAACAAGGACAGTGGCTGATGATTTGTTGGATGGGAAAAGAAAGACAAGACTATTATGAGATATTAGAACAAAACTGAAGACAAATGAAGATGATAGATTGTGTACTGAGTGAGGATAAAATACCAAAAGAAATGAAATAATAATCCGTGTACTGTAGAAGAGAACAAAATTCAGAAGACAAAAGAGTGGAGAAAAGCAAAACTCAAAAACTCTGTAAAGAGAGATCTTTGTCACCGGGGACTTGTATCATGAAAAACTAGCTGCATTGTCACAAGAATATATCCATTGGCCATTGGGAGCCAAAAAAATCTCTAAAATGTATATCTGAGACTTTAAAGGATTCAACTGGATACAGACAGGGGGAGATACCTGCTCATGATGTCAAATTCCTTGTTGAACAGACAGAAGAGATCTGTGCCAGAACGCAGCAGGAGCTCCAAGGAAGGAGGTGGAGTTGATCTGTGAAATTTAACTTGTGGTCTGGCTGGGAAGGGACGGTTTCTTCCTCTTACAGGCTGCAAGAGGAAGAAAATCAGGTGGGGGTTCAACTTGGAACCATGAAGGGGGGTTTTGGGTTGAGCTTTTGACCGATTCTCTCCGTCTTTGAGTAGTGGGCTGAATCCTAGGAGATGTAAGAGTGAGCAGTGGAGGCTGGGATATCTAAGAAGAGAAAGTAATAAAGGGCAGTGGAATAAAAATGGAGGGGAAAAAGGAGGACATTTTCCTGCCGTATCTACTGATACTGTGGAGCTGATCATTGCCTCAGGGTGGTGTGGGCACTGAAACATAAGGAGCGTACAGAAGAGGTCAGGTGGTTGCAGAGGATAATCCTGTCAGTGCTTCAAGTGTGGTGCGACGAAAGCAGCCTAGCTCAAAAGCAGGCCATGAAAGCAAACAGAAGGATTTGTTGGATGAACTGTCGCTCTGTATGTGGATGGTTGCTTTCATGCCCTCGTAACATGAACTAGTTACTATTAGCAGAACAAGTCAGATGGTGGTGTGAGACAGATCTGATTGAATGTGGCAGTTCAGGCCAGTGCGATTCATTCCTGAAATCCCAGGAGGTGTGATAAGGAGAGCATTTCAACTCTTTTGTGCAAAAAGATCTTAAACCTGGAAACTGCTGCGTGCACTGAAATGTTTGAGCAGTGTGCCATGTTAACTGCCTTGGATTCTCCTCAGAAATAACCACCATGTTTGTGCCATCTAAGCAGGCATCATAGCCTCACCAGACACAGAAATACATAACTGGAGCTACTGAGAATACCTAGGTCTCTGCTGGGCCTTGGAAGCCCTGTTAAAGGTGCTTACTCTGCTGGGTGTATGTGCCCAGGTGCTGTCAGTGTGGGGCTGCAGCGGTGGCCTTTACGAGGAACTGCTGTGGCTGCTGCATGCTGGAGTCGGCCAGCTCCAAGTGACCCATCTCACGGCATAGCTCAGCCCCTCGAGGAAAGCATCGTTCAGAAAGGGTAAACACTGCCCGTCAGTGAGAGGAAAAAGTGTGAGAAACAGCCGTGAGAGCAGACGGAGGGGAGGAGGTGCTCAAGGTGCCAGAGCAGGCCTTCCCCTGCAGCTCCTGGAGAGAGACCCCAGTGGAGCAGGTATTTCCCTGCAGCCTGTGGAGAGACCAGAGCCTGTAGAGAGACCACACTTCACGCCGCTGCCAGGCGTGAAGTGTGAGGAGGAAGGGATGACAAAGGGGAGCTCTTAGGGGCTGACCCCAGCCCTCAAACCTCCATACTGCTCGGGCTGTGGGGGAAGGTAGGAGTCAAGAGTTAAGCTGGACCTGAGAAAAAAAGGGGGAGAGGAGAGGGGTAGTCTTTGTTTCTCCCTAGTCAGCACTGTCTTAATTTGCAATACATTAAATGATTTTTCCCATAAGATAAGTCTGTTTTGCCCATGATGGTAACTGGTGAGTGACCTCCCTGTCTTTATCTTGACTCATGAGCTGCTGGTGGTTTTCTCCTTCAGCCCTGCTGAAGGGGACTGAGTGAGTGGCTGGGCAGGTGGCTGGCAGCCAGCTAAGGTAACATGCCACGGTTAATTTGCATCAGGCATTTTTCTTTAAGTGTATTGTCCACTTCACAATGTGTCAGTTTTCGAGCAGAAAATATAAAAATATAGGCAACCAGGAACAAAATGTTGTGTTAATGCTGGTAGTTGCTGGTCACTGTTACATTTCCCTGGAATAGGGCAGTTAGAGCTGTGCGGCTAGATGTTTGAGCCTGTCCCAAGAGCAATGAAGCTGGCCACTGTGGTGTATAAACCCTTGGGTGGGTGAGAGCAGAGAGCTCTGCCTGCCTCCTTTCCTCCATGTGATGTTGTACAACACAAAATAGGGAATGAACCCAACAGATACAGGCACAATGAAGCGAAATCAGATGCAAGAGACAAGGTTCAAGGCCTGTCTTCTTTTGATCTGTCAATCTCTTACGTTTTTCAGAATAAAAGATTCCTTTAAGACTGTATTAATTGCATTACTCTGTGTGGTCCCTTAGTGAGAACTAGGGAGGTAGGAGCTCTACCATCCTGGTAGGGCTGGTGAGGTGTGAAGAAGAAGGGAGGGAACAGCAGCAGAAGACTGAGCTTTTGATGCAAGGTCATGGTCATCTAAAACGTATTGCAGTGTATCAGGCAAAAAAACAGGCCTGCATATAAGAATGCCCTTAAGATGGCAAGTGTTCCCTTTTGCAGTATGTAAGCCACTTTGCTTCTAGCTTTTTGTTTCCTTCAATAGTAGTGGCTTGGAAAGGCAGGTCAGTACCACTCCCTCTTTAGAGATGGAATAGCTGAGCCATATGCTAAGGTTACCCTTGCAGATCTAGGCAGAGAATCAAGATCTCGCAATCCTGCCTTTTTTAAGGTAGTCTGATGGTTCAGCCAGTGATGTGATACATTCCTTTCAGCAAAAGCCTCTCCTGCTTTGCAAAGGCCCCACTTTCGGTGGATGCTGCAGTATTTCTGTTCAGTGATCTCGAGATGCCATTGTGGTATTTAATTATTTGTGTGGTCTGCCTTGCTTCCAGCATAGGTGTGGTGTTTATTTAAAGAAGGGGAGAAGCAATGTGGCATGTGTGAAAACCTACAGGTATTAAGAGAAATGAAGTATTATATGGTGGTTGTCAACCTGGGGTACCATGCTCTTTTACCTAAACAGAGATGATAATGGTAACATATAAGTGTATTCCAGCATTGCAAAATAAAATAAAATAATAAAATAAAAAAACCCTGTTCTGATAATTTTTTAATTAAAATCTTTATCTTTGATTGAAAATTTAACTGCCAAAGGAAGATTAACATAGCATCATGAGTAACCATGGGATGATTTCATCACTACTAATTTGAACATGAAATGCATCAGCATATAGGATACAGTCAGCTTTGTGAATTAAAAGCCTCTGAAGTCTGTATTAGAAATATCCTGCGGATATAATTTACTTATCAAAGCTTCCATTCTACTTTTGTTACAGCATATGGTGGTTAGCTGTGATGGTGCTTTATATTTTAGAGTGGCAGTGGCTTACTGATATTCTCAAATGTTTTCCACTGCTGAGGTAGCAGCTGAGAGTTACTTTTTGCTAGTGTGTGTGAAAAGAGAGAGACAGCCTTTAACCTTTTTGAACTCTCTTACTTTGCATACTGGCATAGGAGGAAATATAGTCGTCCTGTAGAAGGGGAGAGGAGACTAGCTTATTATTTAAATCCTGCCAGTAATTTCTTTTTTATCCTGTTCAACATGATTTTATGGTTCTAACTCATTAATGTAAACGAAGCAAGCCATAGAGTATCAGTCTTCCTGTCACTTTTATGTCTTTAGTAAAGTAAAACAATAAAATCTTCTTAAGAAGAAAAATGAAAACTAATAACAAATGAAAAAGCTTTAAAACCATAGTGTTTTCCCCCTACCGTTAGAAATGTGTTTGGTTTATTTCATTGTTTTATATTTTAAAAGACTTTCCATTAAACTGCAGTCTTCTGGAAGACAAGGGGCAGGACAAACACTATAGCTAACTGTAGGTTACATCAATATACCAGGATTTTCCCCTTTCTGGTTTTGAGTTTATGCAAGCTATCAGAAGGTCCTTGTTGGTTCTTGTAGCTAAGTACACCTTCTGCAGTTTAAGAAGAAAAACAAATAGAAATATATACCACTTTGCTTTGAATGTAGGGCTAGTAAATTGAATGCTTTTTTGCCCAGAAAACCTTTGTGTTTACATTCATGAATGTCTCCCTGGGTTTATGAAACTTAACTTTGAAACCCCACCAGGGATGTCCAGCACTAAGATGAAAATTACTCTTCTGCTATTGCAGATTCCTAAGTAGATACAACATTTTCCTAGAATTTTAAGTTCTTAAGTATTACATGTCCTCTCATTCAAAAATTATATCATAAGTGTGAAACTAAGGCTGCATACCAGATAAAGAATTGGTCTTGTTGCAGTCAATTGTAAATCTTCTACAGTAACTCCTTAATTGTAAAGTATGAAGTGCTTTTGTCCACCAATTAAATGCTCCTGTGTTTAGGATGTTTCAATACAAATACAATTCTGCTGATATGTCAGCCACTAATTTGAGGCATTCATTACACTTGCGGCCTGTTAGCTGAAATGAGTCTTTCTGGAAACAAAACTAAGTTTTGTCTTCCTACTGAAACCTGAAATTAAGTGTCTGAGCTTGTTAGGGTTTGACTGTATGCAGCTGATTTAAAATCATAGTCAACATGACAATCTGGGAGCGAAGAGCAAAGACATGATGATCTTTATTATATAAATAAACCTGTGTGCTCCTGTATTGCAAGAGATGTTTTTGCCAATATGTATTCTGGACATGGTGTTTCTTCTTGAACCTGTAGTACATAAACATTTGATGCATTGAAACAGTGTGGGAAATAATATAACCTGCCAGCTGTTGGATCTGCAGAATAAAACTTTCTACATTTCAGGTAACATTTTTTTCATGTGTTTTTCACAGTTTAACTTAGCTGTCAGTACTCCAAAGATCTAAATATAGCAGACTCTAGTGGTCTGAAGTGTTAGTTTAGAATGAATTTCCAGATCTCAAAACTGGCACCTGTTAGATCAGAATACAGTGAATTATGCCCACTCCTACTGCTTTCACTATCCATTTCTGGTTCCATGCATATTAAGGGTGATTCAGTATGCCTTTTGTGCTTGGCAGTCTGATTTCCACAGTTAAGAGTAAATATAAATAGCGTGATTTGAATTGCAAAACATCGATTTCCTCCCAAAGCAGATGTTTTTTATCTAGCTATCAGTAAGATATTTCAACATAAGATCACTGTTCCTACCTACGTTTAAAAATAAAGAGCAAAAAGAAAAAAACACCTTGATATATTTGTATTTTGGTTCTTAAATGTTGGTTTGTCTGACAGTCTTTCTGTAGCTAAGGTAACTTGGATATCCAAACTGATTTTATTAAAATTGTCTGTGCTTTGAAAGGCTGGAAGGTAGAAGCAGGTATTTTGTATGGCTGGTGTTCTGTGGGTTTTTGGTGTTTTTTTTTTTTTTTTAGTTGGAATTACTGCTGATTAATTTTGGTCTTGATGCTAGGTTGACTATATGCCTTGTTTTTCCCTTTCCTTTTTCCACTGGTAGCTCCGAATAATATGAAATAAAGGCAAACTTCTGAATCACTGAGGTCAGTGACAGAAGGGAGTAGACCACTGCGCTGTTGCAGATCATACCAGAGCAGCTGAAAAGTTATCAGCTCTTCTAATTACCAGCCTTTTTGAAGGTTCCTGCCCTCATGGCTCAGAAGCAGATTACAGAAGAACTTACAGATGAAGCTTCTGTGTCTCTAAATTAATCTTTGAACAGTAAAGCTCAGCTTGTTCAGGTTTGGTCACTGAAGTAGGTGTTTTGTGTGTAAACTAGGATCTGATGAATATCTACAGCTCCTTCAGATATTGAACATTGTCTCAGGAACTGAATACCTTGCTTTCTGACTGAGCCAGGGCAGGAGTTTGAATCCTTACTAGCACTTCTTAAACTGCCTGTGAAGCCAGAAAGACATTCTCCCACTTCTGCTTTTCCTTTCAGTCTTTCCTCATGACTTCTATAGTCCAACTGGTACTTAAAATCGTATCCAGCATTCTTAGGAGCAGCTGCAGCCACACATTTAAATTTCCTTAGATCCATCCCCAGACAAACAACTTGTCCCACCTCTACTGGGATTTGTGCCAGCACAGTTTTAAAAGGCTTCCAGACTTGAGGTTTGCATCTTTTGTTCCCCCATAACAATAAAAGCAGAGTTAATTATAAGTGGCAGATGTTCAGTTTATGAAGTGCGAACGGATTTAGCATAACGTGAGTAAGTGCCCAAGGTTAGATACTGAAGTTAGTAAAGGGAATTTAAGTTCAGTTTGTACTGAAAAAACTTTTCGATGTTGTTTGGATTTTTGAACTAAGTATGAAAACATTTCAATGTTCTGTTTCATCCAGCAATATAATCTGTGGCTTATTTAGGTCAAAATGTGTTTGATGTCCAACCAAATACTTTAGTCCTTATTAATACAATAGCACAGGTGTTTTATAGAGTTTTATGTTTCTAAATCAGTTGGTAATTTCTTTGAAAGAAGCATTGATTTTTCTTTCTTTCCCAGTTTGTTCTTCTCAGAATGTGTTGCACTAAATGTCACATTGAATTTGTGACTCTGTGAAGCCATCTATACTGCAGAATTTCAAATGCCTGAGAGGTGTTTTTCATCCTAGTGCTAATCTTAACCAAATGACTGACATTTGCTACTTACCTGGATTTCTTGTGAGCTTCAGCCTTTTTTTCCGCCTTTTTTCCTGTTGTTCTTAGGAAATTTGATAATTAAACAATTAGACTTCAGGCAGAACAACGATTGACACATGGATAGTAATGAGGTCAGAAGCTCCCACAACCAACTTGTTGAGTCTTCACAGAGGAGCTATGTCATGCTAAATTATCTGCATGTGTTGGTGAGCAGTATTCTGGCAAGAATGAATGCGAGGCTGAGCATAAAGGAGAGGTCTGATAGAAATGATGGACACATTCATTCTGGTGAATCCCACTCTGTCAGAACCATGTCTGCTGCACCTGCTCAATCAGGTTCTTGTTTGACTTAGCAGCTCTGATAGCTACCTGTTAGGCTGCAGAATCTGGGCTAATACGGGATTTCCCATTTCGGTGTGGTTCTGCCACCTAGTTTGGCACTGTGTTAATTGCTTTTGGAACCACTGTGGATAGATGTAGCACTGCAGTGAAAGAACTGGGATTTGATTCAAGGGGTGGATGGGGTGCATGGTTCTGTGGCCATGTAGAGAAATGTGTGTGTGTTGGTTTTAATTGTGTGTGACACCAATGTTTTTATGATCCCCCTTTTGAATCAGAGTTCCTAAAAACTGTGTTTATGTTTTCTGAGCGCAGAGTTTCAGAGCGGTGAACCAGATCTTTACCTTGAAGCTGCATCAAGGCCAGATTGTGAATCTTGGGCTGTGGCACTGGGAGAGGCAAACTCAGAAGGTTTGCAGAATAAAATTCAACAGCTCCGGAGGTTGATCATGGAAATCAAAGAGGAGAGATCGTCAGATGAAGCACGGCAGTTTCTCCCTTCATCCCAAGTAGACAGTTTAGGAGAGCCGCAGCTTACAAGTAAGTGCATATATTCATTTTATTGGTACAACAAAAATGACCTACTCCCTGTAGTAGTACAGATAGTGTCACAATCATGGTACATAATGCTGTTTACAAAATGTGGTTGTAGAGGAAGTAAACTGATGATGATTATCTTTAAATATCATTACTCTGATGTATTTTGATTTATGCAGGTAACCTTCAGGGGAACAAATGTGTGATTATTGTGTTTCTGGCTTTTTGTCTCTAATTTGTTTTCTTCGTAGGGCTTAGAAGTTGTTTAGCTAGAAATACTATTTTATTCTCTTCTGTCCTATATGAACATACAGCTACTGTTTAAAATATAGCCGAACTTTGAGTGTATAAAGTTTTAGTGATACTTAAATTAATATCACAGATTTGTTCTTTGTGATATAAAAGCACTCTGGGGATTTGAGAGCACATAGCCATATGTTGGGTCATGTTCGGTGAACTGGAGTCTGGGCACTGTATTTCAGTTACACGGTTACCAAGTCAGGTCTGTATCCAGCATATTCATAAAGGTGTTCCAGGCCGATATGCTGACTGTGCTAGTGGCAGAATTCAACTCAGAAATTTCTTACTTCATCGTAGTTCCATTCTGACAGAGTCCTTTTTAAGCTCTGCAGCTGTAATTTTTCTTGCACAGACTTGAATTATTTGCTATAGTAATGAGAACAGTGTGAAACTAGACCTTTTCAGCAACATCCAGTTTTCACGGAGTAGGAATATCTGTAAGTTTTGGGGGTGGGGGTGGTGGGGTTTTTTTTTGTTTTGTTTTGTTTTTGTTTTAGTTTTTAACAAAAATCTTGCACTCCAGTTCATATATAAACTTGGTACTTCCCATCTGACCAATTTTGTCAGTACTGGTAAATACTTAACAACACTCATTGGAGACAATACATAAGCATCAACAGGAGACAGTTTAATTTCTACAAGGTGCATTGATACTGTATTTGCAATACAATTACTTCCTGCAGAGGGTGAACAGCTCAGTGTTATTTAACTAACCTTCCTAGGTTTCTCTCGTTGCAGTTCTGTGGTTCGCATCTCTATCCTAGCGCAATAAGCAAATATTGTTCTTTGATGTAAAATATGCACTAGAACATAATTCCACAGTGGAGGGAATACATGACAAAATGAATTCATGTTCTATTTTCCAGAAGAAAAAAGATGGTTTTCTTGCTTTACAATTTATATGTAGGTCGATAACATGGTGACAGTATTTTTGACATATTAACCTGATGTACATACTTCTACAGAACATATTATTTTATTCCCTTTTCTTAATGTGATGGCATAGCTACTTAAAAATGAGTTGTTAGAGTTAATATTTTTCCATCAGGTAGATAGTTTGTTGTGATCAGAAGCCTTACAAGTACCAATCCATGAAAGGTTGTGGGTTTTTTCTTAGTTTCCCTTCCCAGCAACAATGTTTCTATTAAAAAGAAAGCAGACTCCTTCAAAAATAGCCTTTTTTTCAGGCAAGTATTTCATGCAAAAGTCTCTTTCACTGTAATTTTGTAAAATAAATGTTACTCCTGTGTCAATGGCAGGTAGTTTGAGGTATGAATTGGGCATGTGAAAGTTTTACTATGTATTGAAAAGCTTGACACAGAAATCAAATTATTTCTATTTTTTTTTCTTAATCTTAAAAGGTATTCAGAGAATTGCAAATGAGCCAAAGCTGGAGTTCAGTCTTGGTAAGATACAATTTTGACTTCTTGGAATTTCAATGGTCTGTGTGTGTGAAGAGTTTATGTATATATATGTGCGTATATACATACATGTGCATGCCCATATATGCATATATACATGTGCATATATAGTGTTCTACAGTGTAACATATTACCTGTTCAAAAAAATTAGGAACACCCTGTTTCCTTTAGGTATGAGACGTACCTGTGCATGTCTTGGAAATGCTGACTTTAGATGTGTAATTGGTTGAAATGGCTACAGATCTATTGAGTTCTCAAATGCCATGCTGCCTCTACCAAGCTGAAAATCTGCTCAATAGCTTTGTGAATGTTGTTTATGAAATACTACGTACTTGGGACAAGATGGAGTTTTTACAGACATATTTTATTCAGATAAAATACTGTCCCTTTAGAACAAACTTTTAAATAAAAAGTGTTATTACTTTGTAGAGAAGAGTCAGTATAAATGTTGACCTGATTTTTCTCTTTTTATACTCAAAGTAATTAGCATATGGAACTATATATTAGTATAGTGTGTAATAGAAAATAACTTTGTTTCAGGAGGTATTCCATCAGTTCAAGCCTCCCTCTCTATTCGGAGGTATACAGCATGATTAAGATTGCTCAGTAAGTCAAGCAAACTAGTTGAATGAGCATGTATTTATAATACAAAATAGACGTGCACAATATTTGCAGCCCAAACTGTGTCACTTCGAAGGGAAAATTGTCAACTTTGTCATTGCCCTTTCAGTGCAAAAACTTTGCTTTTGAAATAGTAAGTGAAATAATTGCTGTAGAAGCACTAGCTCTCTTTTGGAGAATTACCATGCTATAATAATTTTCAAGAGTGATTTTAACTCTTCTGTGCCTTTCTGTACACATTTTATAGGTGATGTGCTAGTAATTGCTATGCTCCAGCGATAACAAACTCCCCGAATGACCCTGGTGTGGTGTAGGAGAGGGAGGAGGATGCTGCAGGCAGTGACTGCAAATTAGATGAGCTGTACTTCAGGAGAAGTTGCTTTCAGTGATAAATGTGCCCCAGCAGGCAGAAGTGTAAAAACAATCTAAAGCCATTTTCAGGCTTGTTTGGGGTTGTGCTGGATAGAGCTCTGTTCACTCATGGTGTCAGTATTCGTGGTTTGTATTTGGGTCTTTCTAGTAGGAATGTATGTTCATTCATTGCAGTCTGTGACATTGTTACCTGAGCAGCGGCAGAAGTCAAGTAACAGTGTAAACCTCTTGTTTTCGACTGGTATTCTGGCCAGTGTCAGAAGTATTTGGCAGCATAGGCAACTATATAAAGCTGATTCTTAGAGTCTTGATCCTAAAATAATACTAAATATTTACACCTAAGACATTTTCATCAGGGGAACCTGCTTTCAGTGACTGAGTGGTTGATGGAAGACTTCTATTTTATCAAGTGATCCTTCTTACTGAAATATCAACATACCTGTGCCAACACTTCCTAGCTCCAGCCACCCCACTCACCAACACTGTGGTGCTCATGTACAACTGTACATACACACAGCAAACACCTCTTGCTGATAAGTGAGACAAGAACAATTTAGCGGGGAAGGATGCATGTACTTTTGGTCCAACCATCCTGTTAAAATACCTCTCGCAAGGTCAGCCAGTCAGTTTGCCTTCTGCCCTCTTCATTTGACTGTTGGTAGGGCTGGAAGGGACTCTCATGTGGGTAGGCTGGGAAACATGCACTGCCTTGAGGTGCCAGCTGAGCCAGATAGCTGCCACTCGGCTGCTGGCAGGCCAAGGGCACTGCTTGGCTGAGCTCACTGTTTGAAGGCTTGGTTTATGTCAATGAAAGACTTGACATTAGCTTTGACTAGGGCTTCCAAGACCTGTCTGTGAGGCGAACCAAAGCATGGTAAGCAGGGATGAAAGAGAGAGATTTGCTGCAAGGAAACACACTACTGCAATGTGTGCCTCATGTAGGTAACCAAATCTTAGGGCTCTGTAGAGAGTTTTCGATTTGATTAGGCTGGTCTTTGGCATTTAGAATTTGGAAGGCAAATCTAGGAGTTAACAACCTGTAAAACTGGTCTGTAGCCCTGAAAGAATGGCTTACATCTAGGGGTTTGTTCATATGCATTATATAAACAATATTATATTAGTTAAGTAGTATATATATGTATGCAAACAGACGCTTATAGCAGTTAACATAAATATGGTTTTAATTATATTTAATAAATTGTCAGTTTTCACATAATCTGACTTTGTAACTCTCCTGTCACTAGTTGGTCAATAAATAACATTCAGAAATGGAACTCTTCAGTAGCTAAACCAGAATATAGCTTTTAATAATATTTGGGTACTGCTTAATATATGACTTCTATTTAGGGACAGTATTTCTAAATAATACTCTTCAACATTTGAAGTTCTGATAATTAAATTTTAAAATAATGTTATTAAAAAGTCTTGCTAGGGGCTTGTGTTCTGTTGTGGTAGCTAACTTCCTGCATTCTGTTCCATAACACTCTGGAAAGTGTTCACGTTATAAACTGTCCAAAATATTGCCTTGCTTTTATTTTAGTTTGAAGTTCAGTGAAGTTCTTTTTTCTTCTAAGGTTAAAGCAAATGAAACGATGAAACTCTTCTGAAATACAGCTTTCCACTACAATATACTCAGCATTTTCAGGAGTATACCTGATAATCTAACATTCCTTATTTTAAAGTCAGAGCTTCCTTTCGACGAGGATTTCTAATTTTTATATTCCCGAGGACTCGTCAGAAACATGGTTTTTAATTCTTGTAACTGTTGGGAAGTTTTACTTTTCAAACTTTATCTTGCTGTTTGGCTTTTCAAGTCATTCTGTTCTGTGTGCTGTTTTATGAAGCACTAGGAGGTAGCACGTGTCAATCTGTGCAGGGTGCTGAGTAGAGAGAGGGGGGACAGAGGAGAAGAAATAAAAACAGATCCTGGGCCTAAATAACAAACCAGACTAACAGTGAGTCTGATAAAGAATCTTTCCCATGACTTTGAAGTGCTCAGGGTTAGGTCTTTTATAGATGTTTATTTTGGAGTTGTCGTGGTTTAACTCCGGC
>NW_010245700.1:0-20946 GCF_000690775.1 Eurypyga helias
CTGGCTGAATCCAGCACAGCATCCTGGTTTCAGTCTCAGAGTTCTTTGTGTGCCAAAAGCTGATGGGCCTCTCCTTCAACTGCTGAGAGCTTAGACTAGCCCAGTAGCTGGTCCTCCCCACTGGGCAGCACACACGTCCTCCTCACAGGCTGCGCAGCGCGAAGCAGAACCAGGGGCCTCAACCCAGGCCTTGGCTGAAGCACGAATACACAGTCCTGAGTACAGAAATGAGACATCTCTAGAAAAAACAAGAGATCAGAACTGTGCTGTAGGAGTCTGAGCAGTGCAGCAAGCCGAGCTCAGCACACACCAAGGCACAGGGCCTCCTGCCTGCCAGGCGCAGAGGGAGAGCAAACGTGGGTGCTCTGCTGCCAGCCCCAGGCAGGGGACAGCTTGCAGGCTTGCGAGGAGGGCACAAACCCCTGTGTCACGAGCTCTTGGAGGAATGGAGGCCTGCAACTACTCCTGCGGCTACACATTTCCACTAACCACCCCAGTAAAAACTTTTTTCATGATGAGGATAGTCGTGCATTGCCCAGAGAGACCATGAAGTCTCCATCTCCATGTATTCCCATGGGTAAAGTCCTGAGCAACCTGGTCTGACCTCAGAGCTGACCCTGCTTAGGTTGGGCAGACAAGAGACTTGTGAGGATCCTTCCAACCCGAGTTAGCTCGTGATGGACCACACAGGTGCCGCAGCCCCTACCCCTGCGGTCTGGGGAGGCCGTGCAGCTTGCTGCAGCACCCCAGTTTTACACGCACCCCCCAGCAGGAGCTCTTACTTGAGCTGGCCACACTTTGCTGTGCCCCAACCAACCCAGCCCACCCCACTTCAAGTCAGACACCAGACACCTGGGAGAGAAACGGTTGTGACAGACTGAAATCCCCTTCTGCAGGAAGACCGCTCCATGCGAGTACAAGAGGAGCCAGACAGAGGGATTCCAACAGCCGGCTGTGTCCCCCCAGAGCTGAGCACGACCCCCCCAGACTGCTGCAGTGGAAAGCGGGAGAGGGTCTGCCTCTCCCAGACAGCAGCTGCAGCCGGTCTGCACTGCAGAAAGAGGAGGTGCAGGTGGCTGCCACCTCCTGCCTTGGGGAAATCCACATCCAGACCTCGGCCTCCAACAAGTCCAACGCACACAAACTCCTCAGCCTCGCTCCCCTCATGCCCAGACGAAGGCAAAACCTCTGCTAGGGA
Source organism: Eurypyga helias (assembly GCF_000690775.1). Lineage (NCBI taxonomy): Eukaryota > Metazoa > Chordata > Aves > Eurypygiformes > Eurypygidae > Eurypyga > Eurypyga helias. The sequence continues at coordinate 1,199 of NW_010245700.1, forward strand.
AAGGGGCTCTTCCTGCAGCGCTCCGAAGTAACTCCATCAGCCTTTTTGCTCTCCAGCATCACCTCCAACGGCACAGCAAGGATTTCCTCACCACAGCTGGTATCGGGAAGAGGTGAAGGCTCTGTACCTCACCTCATCACCCCTCTCCTGTCCAGCGGTTACCGCCTCAGCAAGGCCCATGCGCCTGCTCCAGCCGCAGCAGCGGGAGAGGGACAGTGTCACCTCTCCTCCAGGGAATCCGAATTTACCACACCAGCTGGTAAAGAGCCACCCCGCCTCTGTTCCCCTGCTGTCTCGCAGCAAAGCGAGTTGCTCGTGTACAGGACTAACCCCCTGCTGAAGTGTCTGCTAGGAGACAGCCGGCTGCTTTGAAAAGAGCATTTGTTAACTGCTGACCCAAAAGGAGGCACTAGATGAGAGAAGGATTACCTAAAGGTTTTAAAGCCAGACCAGACAACCCTCCCAAAATTGTGCCTGGTTCACGGGGACCTTTCCCACAAAAGGAAAGCTGGGAAAAAGGCTTCCTCACAATACCCAAAAACTGGAACGCACTACAGAAACTCTAGGCTATCATACAGAAAACAGGCTTTGAGAGGAGTAAAACCTGGATACGTGCCTTTCATCCCCACACCATCTCTACCCTCACCCCATAACTTGCTGCCCAGTCCCCTTCCTGCCAGCCTCTCCTCTCGCAATCCCCCCTCCTGCGTGCCTCGCAGCTCACCTTAACACGACAGCCCAATACCCTCCCATCCAGAAACTCTAGGCTATCATACAGAAAACAGGCTTTGAGAGGAGTAAAACCTGGATACGTGCCTTTCATCCCCACACCATCTCTACCCTCACCCCATAACTTGCTGCCCAGTCCCCTTCCTGCCAGCCTCTCCTCTCGCAATCCCCCCTCCTGCGTGCCTCGCAGCTCACCTTAACACGACAGCCCAATACCCTCCCATCCGCTGCCGATACCTTCCTTAGCTCCTCGGAGAGCATTATCCACCATGGGGGCTGCAGTCCCCTGTGGTGACCCCCCTAATTTGGGGATGTGAGAGAAGGCAGCTGCTGCACTACCCCACCTGGTTATCCAGAGCCCTGTCACAGGGAGAACAGTACCGTCCCACTGGAACGCAGACAAGGGATACAGAACCGGAACATAAACCATCACTTTGAGAGAAGTGGGTGAAGGAGGAAGGCCCACACTCCTCCCACAGCCACCCGCCTCCTGCTTAGCTCAGCAACTCCTCAGGCTGGGAGATGCCGCCTGCAGGTTAGATCCTGCCCTGGTCTGGGCTGACCTAGCAGCGTGCACGGTGCAGCGTGGGAGCCTCTGGTGTGAACTCACTGTGAATGTGGGCAGGGAAACTGCTTGGCCTGCGGGAAACTTTCTGCTTCGGCTGTTACCAGTATCCCATTACGAACGGTGAGACAGCATCTGCCTTTCTTTCCAAGATTTGCTCCGTACTATTCAACCAGATGCTTCAATTTGCTCCTGCTGCCTCAGAGCTCCCTTGGCGGGTACCTCACTGCTGGAAAGGCAAATTTTCTTTCCCCATGTGCCTTTTACGGATCCATTCAGTGACCCTGGAAGATGCTTTCCTGCAGACAGACCTGGTTTCACATTTCTGAGCCATGCAGAACGGTGATCCGACGGGCCAAAAGACGGTCCGCTTAACACATGTCCGAGGTCACCTCCAGAGTCGAAGGAGGAGATCTGGAAAGCAAACCTAACACCTAATGTTTCACGCCCACAGGTGTGGCTCGGGGCTGCTCAAAGCTGTGTGGGTCCTTGGGCAGATGTGCCAGGCACAGTTTGGTTTTGACCTAAATTACCTTCCATTTTTCCAAGTAAGTTTTAAAATCCTGACAAATTATAAAAGAGCCACTGCCCCTCCATTACGGTATCAGCCTGGTAAAGCTCAGAGTCACCAGTAAAGGTAGCAAAACCTTGTAAACTGGGGAAGAAAATACATGGGGGCAGCAAGACACGTAAAAAGTCACGGGGTGACATGCGCATCTATGTACCAAGAAATGGCCTTCAAAGGGACAGAGTCGAAATCTGGTAAGAGAATGAAACTCCTCGGTCGCTGAGCACTGAGAAAAGTGCAACAGGAAGAAATGGAACGTCTGGAACGTCTCAAACAACAAACCCAACAAAATCAGAAGAAAATGGTTTAGAAGAGCCTTTAAAATGAGTTTTATTGTCAGAATTTTACAAGTAGCCTTCAGTGGCATCATACAAGAACTCTGTTGCAAAACTCTAATAAATAGTCTGCCCCAAGTCCCAAAATATCTTTTGAAATAAAATAAAAACCAAACTTAAAAATAAAAGAGAATAAAAGCAAGACTTCAGGATGCTCAGAGATGTCAGCAATATTTCCCATTTACAAATAATATCAGGCATTATATAAATCTCCTTCATACAAGTCATTAAAAAACCCAAGACATTCTAAACCTTTACAAAAGCACTCCAGAAATAGTTCCCAAAGAGACCCATTTCCATGACAAAACATTGGAGAAGAACTCCATGGGGATTAGCATCACAAATGAAGTTTGAGGGTCGAAGTGTAGTGCCCGTACTTGTGTGAAGCAGGACTGAGGAGCACACAAACAGGGTTTGAAGAGAGCACGGAATTTTCCGTGACAAGACTGCGCCGGGGGATTTCACCCTGTCTATCTGAGAATGTGGTAAAGGGAAGGGAGCGGATGCTCTTGACATCGACACCCACTGGCTTTACGCCAGGCAGTATTTGTTAAGGTAGCGAGACCGTATCCGCGGAAGGGAGCAGGAAAGGTTTCTCGGCACGCCACACAGTTCAATGCCTGCGCAGACCGTGGCGCTTAAAAGTCGTGTTCTGACACCTAAAAGGTATTTTCTGGAGAGGTAACACGTTGTGGCAAGGTAGCTGTTCCTTCAAAGAACAAGAAATTAACTTTCTTGGCAGGAGGCAGCTTGGGAAATCTCATGCTAGACAGATTCACCGAGGATTGGGGATTTCAGAGCTCCCATCCCAGAGTACGTTGAAAAAACACACTTCTCAAATTCACCTTCAGGTATTCCTCTGTCTACGGCAATGAAAGATTTGTAAGACCTCTCCTGTAATAAAACACCGCTGAATAAACGTTTCTCAAATCTGCTGTGATTTGGAAAGTCCAGAGAAACAGTATGGGAGGGGGCAGGCGCATGGAGACAGTTTATGCGGACTTTTCATGGAAACAGTTCAGGGGAAAGAAATCTTGATCTCTTTACAACTTCAGCCCAAGTCTTCTGCACCTACGCACCTAACAGCTTCCCCCGGAAGGGAAGGGGACTATGCGGAAGCGGTACAGCAACCGCTGACGGTATCTCTCAGCCTGCCTCATACGGCATGAACTGCGGCGTGCCTAGCCTCTGCTGTCCGTAAAGGTACTGGCAGCCACTGCTTCCACGGGAAACGACAGCCACCGGACAACGCTAACGCGACAGATGTGTGAAACGTGCCTCGCCCATGGCTCACATCTCCAGTCTCTCGCCACACGTCAGGATGCTGCTCGCACTGTACCACACGCTACGGACACGCGCTCTCGGTAACATACGGGAAGGTAGCACTAGCAGTCAAGCGCAAATTGCTAAGGAGACGCCTAAAAACATTGCACTGCGTCCCCTTGTCTGTGGCATACTTCAGAAAACAATGTAAGAAGAGCAGTAAAATAAACATTTCTTTCTAGTTTTCTAGATGTCGTAATATTTGCCAAAGCTGCAAGGAAAAGCGGATTACCTGAAACAGAGAGAAAGGAGTCAATGGAAAGGGAGGCAGATGGAACAGCAAGCCTGATCCAGCCTCCAAATCGTTTTGTACAGAGCAGATAAAGAGACCATGTGCAAAAAATAGACATTCACATTTTAGCAGTTAAACTTTTATTTTACGTTTTTAAAATTATTTACTTTGTTTCTTTTCTACAAAAGGCAGACACTGACTGTTGATCTGCAATTGTTCCGAGTGCGCGCAGGGATGCGTAAAAGGGCTGTTGGAGGATGAAGGACAAGGAAGTGCTCTGACTATACTTTCACATGTCGTGATTAAGGTGGCATTAAAGCTTAAGTCCCAGCAATAATATTCATAACAGATCGGTACCTTCCCTGCACACTGTTCTCAGTTCATATCAATTGTGTTGAAAACCCATTCGGTGAATTTCTTCAGTTTCTCCGTCGCGTTCTGGGATTCCTCCTGTAACCTCAAGTTGTCTTCCCTCAAGTGTTGCACTTCTGCCTGAAGACTGGCCTTGTCCTCTTTTTCCTTGGGCATGAAACAAAATACAGACCTTAGTGGAAGTTTTAGGCCATGCTTCTTACCTACACAGAGAGGCAAGAATCTCTTGAGACAGCGTGACTCTTGGTGTGTTTAAGGATTTTAGGTGCAGTAACACATGGTTTGGTGTGTAAGGGGCATTTGTGGCATTTCTCTCCTCGCTTTTTGCTTGAATGAGATGGATTTCTCTGTATTAAATTCTGCTGGAGAAGCTGGCTCCCCAGCTGGTGGAATAAAATTGGGCATGCCCTGTTCCACACAGACAACACGCATGTATGACTGCTGATGGTTAACTAACGGATAGGAAATATTCCTGCAAATACTTCCCTAGCTAAGAGACTTTTCCTCTGACCACAGCAGAACCCTGATGGACCAAGGAGGCAGTAACACAACACAGGAAGTTTCCACTGTAGAAATTATAAGTTTAGTGTATTGGGTTTGCATGGTGAGGTTTTCGTAGTGGGGCTACTACAGGGGCAGCTTCTGTGAGAGGCTGCTGGAAGCTTCCCCCATGTCCGACAGAGCCAATGCCAGCCGGCTCCAAGACTGACCCACTGCTGGCCAAGGCCGAGTCCATCAGTGACGGGGGTAGTGCCTCTGGGATAATGCGTTTGAGTGGAAAAACCCCACAAAACTGCAGAACAGCAACCGCAGCCGGAAAGAGGAGTGAGAATGTGTGAGGAACAGCTCTGCAGACACCCAGGTCATTGCAGGGAGGGGCAGGAGGTGCTCCAGGCGCCGGAGCAGAGGTTCCCCTGCAGCCCGTGGTGAGAGGGCAGGCTGTGCCCTGCAGCCATGGAGGGTCACAGGGAGCAGAGACCCCCCTGCAGCCCGGGGAGGATCCCATAACAGAGTAGGCTGCTGTGTGTGAAGGAGGCTGTGACTACGTGGGCAGCCCAGGCTGAAGCAGCTGCTCCTGAAGGACGGCACCCCATGGGAGGGACCCACGCTGGAGAAGCTCATGAAGAACCTCACGCTGGAGCAGTTCATGAAGAACTGCAGTCTGTGGGAAGGAGTCACACTGGAGAAGTCCATGGAGGACTGTCTCCCATGGGAGGGACCCCGTGCTGGAACAGGGGCAGAGTGTGAGGATCCCTCCCCCTGAGGAGGAAGGAGCAGCAGAGACAGCGTGTGATGGACTGACCACAACCCACATTGCCCGTCCCCCTGTGCTGCTGGAAGGGAGAAGGTAGAGAATTGGGGAGCAAAGCTGAGCCTGGGAAGAGGGAAGAAGTGGGGGGAACTTGGTTTTAGTTCTCATTACCCTACTCTACCTTCTATTTGGCAATAAATTAATTTCCCCAAGTAGAGTCTGTTTTTCCTGTGATGGCAATCGGTGACTGTTCCGTCCCTGTCCTTGTCTCGACCCACGAGCCTTTTGTAATATTGCCTCCCCCCTGCCCAGCTGAGGAGGGCAGTGACAGAGCAGCTTTGGTGCACACCCAGCTTGCAGCCAGGGTCAACCCAGCACAGTCTAAAAAACCCTGTGAACTTTTTAAGATCACCAGGATATATTTATGTGGACTAACTTCAAGCCTTTCACAGTGTCACCTGAATTACGAGTGGAGGTACTCTGAACCACCCTCCTGATTTAAGCAGAGGAATCAGGTGCCTACAAATTTAGCTACTCCACCCTAGTCTTGCAAAATCCGATGTACAGCAGGAGAAAAGTAGTAAAGAAAGGTCTCTTCCGTACACGGATGAGACTGTCAGAGGCTCAGGCACAGCAAAGCAGGATTACAGTTATTAGCATCACCTTTCAGCACTGAATGTCTTACAGATTTTCTGTAGATGAAACGTTTACCTTCCTTAAATCCTCTTGAAGCATCTTCAGCAAACCTTCCAGTTGGTCCACTTTAGAGGCGAGAGTTGGAGGAGATTCTTTACTGTTGAAAGCAGGAAACAAGAAGAGGTATGGATGGGATTTCCTGTCTTCACACCAGGTAGCCAACTGCCCTGACTACACCAAGTGGCTTTACGTGGGTTTGCATCAGGTATACCAAGAATTCACAAAATGAACAAGAGGAACCTAACAAAGAGCACCTGGAACACATGCAGCTCCGCAGAACAAAACTAACTCATAATTAATCGGGGCCATCTCATCACTGGACATCTCTACTTCTACTCATAGGGTAGCGCATTCTACTCGTTGTATGTGCCTTGAATTACCACTGCTTTGGGCACGTTCATGACATCTCAGACAAGAAAGAACCTGCAGAAAGGTTCAACTGGACTCAGGATTCTTGAGAATTTGTGAAGACTTCTGTGAGGCCTAGAGAAAGCTTTCCGGTAAAGATGTTCCCACTCTTTTCCTTACTTTGTGGCGGAGGGGGCCTGCGGATCTGGTGAATTCACTTACCCTGTATAAGGCTTTATCTGTGCAGTAAGCTGGTCCTCAGCCTGATCACCGCTGGAGGCAGCACTCACAGGCCTGTGATTTTCATCGGCAGCAGCAAAGAACGAAGCTCGCTGAACTGAGAAGGCAAACGCACAGAGAAAAACAACGGCAGCGCTGAGGGTTATTGGTTCATGCAGAGTGAAACTGCGACACTGGAGGCTCTCAAAGCCATCTCGGCGTTTGTCTCAAGCAGGGTGAGATGACGTCACGTACCAATATATCCACTTGACAGAAGCAAACTGGCATTGCAAGTGCCTGCACCAGGTTCTCCACTCTACCGGATTCAACAAGGGAGCAGTAGCCCCGGCAGAGCGCCGCACGCTCACGCGCATCACGCATCACCCTCGGGCTAAGCAGCTCTCCAGGAGGGAGATGCTGGAGTGCAAAGCAGAGATACCCGGGCGGCGCTCGCGGCATCCACACAAGGCCAGTTCCAAGAGAGGAAAGCCGCCAAGCTGCAACAGCCAGCGCCGTAACTTCCTGGGTACAACTGCGTGGTACTACCCCATAACTCAGTGACTGCATTTAGCATTCTTCCCTCCATAAAGGATCCCTTTATCTCGAGGACAGAAAAGCTCACTGTGCACATTTCACATGTGGAAAGTAAAACGACCAATGTAATTTTTCAGAACCCAAAATTTTTTCCTTATGCCTTGGAAAACGTTTTCAGATTGAAATGTGAAACCTCTTCCCTGCCTTCTGCCTACACTTTTTTTTTTGTCCTGTAACTGCTCAGATGTTTTAACACATCTCCAAAATCACTATCGCATGGGGTGTGACTGTAAACTACCAACTGCCCCTGCCTCTGGAGTTTCCTAGCACCAACAGTAACATAAAGACTCTTCAGTTTGATAAATTGACATCTCTCCCCCCCACCAGCTGCTGGTCTGTCACTGGAAAGAGAACAGTATTGTCTTTTTCTGCGTGGCAGATTTTTATTCTGTGCTTTCGACAAGACTAAAATTAACGTGCCTTGGTATTTGAAGGAATTTTTCCTGCTTCTCTCCTTTTTCTTTTGAGTGAAAACACTGAAGGTTGGTGTAGCGCAGGGGTCCAGGCAGCTTTAGTTTCAGCTGGTTGCAGACACCACTGTTTGTAAGTTCAGGGGCTGAAGACACCGATCAGGGATGTAGAAGAGAGGTGTCCAGGATCACAAATCAGAATTTAGGCTACTCAGTACTTGTCAATCCTGACTGGCAGCCGGCAGAGACTAGAGACCAGGATTACACTGACATCAGACAGCTGTTCCCTCTCCAAGTCACATCTGAATGTATTTTTACAGCGGTGAGATGAAGGTTCCAGCCAACACGTTACCCCAGCTTTCCTTCAGCCGAGCTGTCAGCTCGTTACCTTCACCACACTGACTTGGTTCACACTAAAGAGAAACACGCCTGAGTTGGGGGCCTACAGAAGTGAGGGATTCAGGTTAACGAGTACAGTCAAATAAACCTAACCAAGGAAAAGGAGGGCATCTTTTAAACAGAAATTTGTCCCCACAGCAAAACACATTAGAAGCTGGGTTTCTTCCCTACGTGGTGGTGAGAAAACCATCACTGCAAATTCATCTCCCCGAGGACTAGGGCTGACTCTGAATATCCTTTCCCAAGACTGCCCAGCAGAAACAAGAGACGTGCTGATCCTACAACTCCTACAGCAACGGAGCAGCGCACACGCACGCCTGGAACACCAGCTTAGACATGTGCTGTGTTAATGACGTGTGCGGCTACTACCAGAGAACAGTCAGGAAGGCAAGCTAATTCACAGCCTTCTCCAGCCACGCAGAGTAGTGTCTACCAGAGTCAGGATCAGTGAAAACACTTCCATGAAGGCGGGACGGCATTTTATGCAGGGCTTAGGAAAAGGCACTTATGTCTAATGCACCTAGAAAACTTTTCCATTGGATTATAGCGACTGTAAGGTAAACTCCCTTTGGGCTGAGGAATTTTAAATTCAAAGACACCTATAGGCAGCTTACTTCCTCAGTTTACTAAGTGTCAGAGAGATGGAAAGTGCCACAGGATGAAATGACACTTATGCGCAAGTTGATGTATTCGGAGTAGGCAAAGGGAAGAACGGCAATGGAAAAGTATACACCGACAAGGCCTATTTCCCAGATTACCTTGGCAGCAAACTCGGGCTGCACTACAGAAACTTCTCGCTAGTGCAGCAAGCAAGCAATCACTAGTGTGCTCAGGTGTTTTTCCCCCTGCTATTTGACTGTACTGTTGCACTTCGTGCCAGATGTCTCTTCCACCCTAGCTGTGATGTCTGCAACCGCTCTACGTGAAATGAAAAGTAGCCGGTTTCACCAAGATTTGGCCAAACCACAGCACAGAGGGATTGCAGTATGAAGAAATGGTATCTGAGTCTTACATACAAAGTTTTAGGCTGTTAAGACCCGAGTTGCTAATGAGCTTAAGCTTCAGACTAAGAACAAAGAGTAACAACCACAACAAAAGCAAGAGTCAAGATTCAAAACACCCCAACACTCCTTAATGAAGCCTGCATAAAGACCAGTTTTCTAAGTACTGCATTCTGAAAACTTACCTTCGAAGGCTTTGGCAGCATCCACCAAGTTTGACCAGTCCAGATCAGAGGCAGAATCAGGCAATGGCATAAGACCAGGGTCTGGCATGGGCTGCCGTCTTTGCTCCTGGATATCTGTGAGGGAGCTGTCTGAGGCAGAAAACTCTCCTAGAGTGATGCAGAACAAATTATAAACTCCATTAAAAAACCCTCCAAAATTACTTTCTTAATATTAATGCATCCTTATTTTGGATTTCTCTGGGATAGCCTCTGCACAAGCTGAAGATACTCTGGAGGGCTCTGCAGCCTGCTGGGTTTTCTACACTCCTGGGGCACCTATTTGCTCCTGTAAAAATACAAAATTGTGGGTTTTTTTCCCCACCTTTCTTTACAATCTCATAAACCAGTAGGAGCAGACTTAGGCCTACCGAGATGAATCAGAGCAAGAAAACCCTTGGCATGACTTCTGAAGCATTGTGCATTTCAGCAGTTTAGTGAAACCTCTTGACCTTCACTGAAGAACACCCACACCCACCCGTAAGCTGGTACCCAGCCCACTATGCAAAAATCATTGGCAAGCTTGATAAAAGGATATGAAATCCCCGTAACTTTTGTGAAACTGGTGCCCAGCAAAGTGAAAAACTTGAATTGTTGCCACTAACTGGGGGAAAGACCAAACCCTGAACCAAAAATTATCTACTTTATTTCTGCTGACTGGTTGGACAATCAAACCCCGTGTCAGTCAGCACACGCGTAACCTCAGAAGCAGCAACAATCTGCTCCCTTGTGCCCTCTGTCAGGGCGTAAAGAAAGGTCTGAAATATTTGTAGGTGGTACTAGAAGCACCAGAATTGCAGGGGTGAGATGAGGGACTGGGCACCTGGGAGGATGCTACAGAGAAGGAGGATACGGTGAACAATCCATCTGGACCAGAGCGAACAGGACGACAGCATGGTGGGCAGGACACAAGCCCACTGGAGGACAAACGTCACTAGCTGTGTTGCTTATTTCTGCCCCCCTTTTTGGGGCGGACAGTCTAATAACTATGTAACTTCAATAACTAAAGCAGCTTTCTAATAACTTTAAGTAATATTGCTGCCTGGGAAGCAATGACCAGAAGAGCTACCCTGCATTCGCTTCTTGGCTCAAAAATACTGCTGGGTTTTTTGTGTCTCTGTGGTGTGTTTACTTCTTATAAACGTTAAGTTCAGCGTAATATTAACACTGAGGATTCTTGTGTTATCTCCCCAAGAGAGGACAGTTATTTGGGAAGTTCTTAACACAAAAATATTCACAATTACTGAAAGGATACAGAGAAGAAAAACCTAACTGTTCGAAAAATTACCTGATTTAAAAGTGTGAGTTGGATTACTAATTGAGATGGAGGAGTAAATAAGAATATTTTTAGCTCAGTGTTTTCCCTCTTCAAACAAGTGAAGGTGCTCTGCAATGGCTGTTCTTTGTTATTAAGGTCTTTGAATGAGAAGAATTTTGAATAGCTGGAAACCAACAAATACTTGCGGCATTAAATATCCAGCTCTGTGTAATCCTTCTCCCAATGGCAAGTGTTGGGGGGGGGCGGAGACAATTCATGTGCCACTCTAAAAGCTGGTCCTTTTATTATGCAGGCCCTGTATTTTAAAGAAAACGGAAAAGTTTTGTTTTGTTGACAAACACAGGAAGTTTAAGTGCCAGGAGGAGTGATCGGTTTGGCGTGGATGAGAAGGTGACAGTGAAAGAAGGCTCTGTGGTTTTCTTTTTGGGAAACAGAGGTACCTAAATAAAAAGAGACCAAGTGCTGCTTTCCACTTCTACTCAGATGGCATCATTTATCTTCTGACCCCAAGCCCTTCAAAGCCAAATCCACCAGCCTGTTGGAAGCGTAACCACGCCTCCAAAGTTATTTTAGTGCATATAAAAAGCAGAAGTGGAGAGAGCTGAGTTTCCTAACTAACTTATGCATGAAAGACGTTACACAGAAACAACAGCTCGTGAAAATGTCAGGTTCAACACTGAAAACTGACGTCTGGTGATCACAGACAGATGAGAAGAATTTAGATCTCTTCAGCAGCCTTCATTGTCAGATGCATCCTGTTGCATCCAAAGGCAGGCCCTGCTTAGGGCTCACTGTAGTGAGCTGAATCTATTGATAGCCTCGTGTTTTCCTCCTGAAACATGCTAAACCATGATAAATCAGAGAGGACAGGTACTTCTTCAGAACACGTCGCAGAGCCCTGCGCTGTGAGATCCAGCCCTATTTCTGGAAAATGCATTTAGTACAGGTTTAGTTACAAGGTACAGCGGGAACCTGCGAAAGCCCCCTTGCTCACCGACCGAGACATTCCCGTGCAGCAGCACACAGCCTGTGCGACGACCCTACCGAGACGTTTCAGCGAGCTAACGGGGGGAAAGCCGAGTGCCTTCTCCACAGCGCTTTACCGAGCAGCTTTTCCTCGTTAGCTGCTGATGCGTGACTGAAATAAGGGACTCAAGTCCTGGAAAACAAATAGGCTAAGGGAGTGATTTTAAAAACTGCTGGTGCAAGAAAAGCTCTATCTGGTGCAGTTGTACATCCAAATGTCCACCAGTAGTTATCTGCTTTTATATCATCGTTTTCTCAAGGGTATGTTGTTCCCATAGTACCACACTAGTTGCCTGAAGTTGTCACTGGAGGATAACCAGGCATACATTATTTGCCCACCGGTCCAACTGGTCCAGATGACTCCTGGAAGGAATGGTGACAACTTACAGCCAATGAGGCAAATTTTTCTGCTCCTTCCACAAGGTGTGTGCATGGCCAGTCATTCACTGAAATGAGGAAAAAACATTCCCGTCCTATTTTAAGCTTTCAGGCACATAACTTGACCCTCCTCATTTTAGCAAATGAAGATGGAAGCACTAACTGCTGTAACAAACATTTTCCTTTAACACATTTCACACAGGATTCTTTTGAAAGCAGAAGAATGGGAAACAGGCTTACCATGTAGTGATTTCATTCCCAAAGTATACGACGGTCTCCGTAAGGGCAGCGACTTTGGGAGAGAAGGGTACGTGCTGGTGAAGAGGACATCGTTCGGCATGGCTTGGTCCAAGAGCGAGGCCCGCGAGGTGAAGAAGTGGTCCCTTTGACCACTGTAAATACTCTCATCTGACAAAGTCCTTTGCAAGGCACGCCTTGTGGTAGGAGTGCTGGGAAAGGGAGACTGACAGGACAGAGTGTGTGACTATACATTCATAAAAACAAATAGAAAGAAATGAGAAAAAACACATCAATAAAGAAACTTTTGAAGTCTGTGTTGAAATAGTTCTATTTTTTATTTTTTAGATAAGAAAGCAAGCGTTAAATATTGTCTTTTCAGAGCAGACAGGCTAAAAAAGACCTATCTGTTATCTTAACTACAATCTCCTTCAGAGCAGATTCCTTTAGTTCTTTTTCCCATCTCACCTTCTGCCTTTTAAATACCCTTCAAGTTTCTCCTGAAGTGGAAATCTCAGGGTGCCCTCGTGGGTCCTAGAGCTGACGTGGAGCTGAGCTAATGTTTACAGCAACAGACTGAATGCTGCCTAAACCAGCGTCCTCCCTCGTGCCCGGGGGAGGCTGCCTTCCTGCGGGACAGAGCACCGGCAAATGCCAGCTAATTACAAGCGCAGAACAGCTAGGAACACCCACCACCGCTTTGATCCTTCAGAAGGGTTTGAATCAAGTAAACAGCCCCATGAGTAAGAGAACTTGTGTCTCTACCCCCACCATCATCCCAGCTTCCTCCACGCTCCACGGAGGAGAAAGCAACGCCGTGGGGTTAGCCTGGCGTTACGTACTCTCTGGCTAGTGCCAGCAAGCCACTACCAAAGGACGCGTAACCATTCCCGTCAGCAGAGACACTGATTTTCAGGAAACCTCTTGCAACTTAACTATCTCCAAGGCATAACATTTCTTTACGGTTTGGCTCATATTTTGGTCCAAAGGCTTTCAAGGAGAAACGGCAAAGAGAAAGGAAGAGCTAACCACCCTCATGTGCTCTGCAAGCAAGTTTAAACAACAACGGAGGTAGTACAATTTCCAGAGTGATTAAACTTTTTTAATAAAAAGTTGCTCGTTTGCACATAAAAACAGTCTCTCTTCTCAGAAAAAGGGGAAAAAAAAAGGTTTAACAAACAGTACTCTAGTTCCTGTGATCAAAATCCCACACTACGAGGTTGAAGAAGAGCATGGAGGAAGGTCCATTGGTACTGTACAGTGGAAGACAAACTGCCATTATTTCCCCCCCGTCCCCCCAAATGTTACAAATTTTAACATTAAAAGACTACTGCACATTTTGGTTTTATGATTAAGCCTCAGAAACCATTCATTCCAAAAAACCTGCTACGATCAGAAGGAAAGAGAAGTCATGTCCCATGCTGACTTTCTATTAAGTCAAATTCCCCCTTCCACGTGGCCTCCCTCACACACGCCCATGACGGTATGAACCTGGCACACAGAGCTAACGCTTCAGAAATGACAACTTCCGGTACGCCGTTCTCGCGGTGTTACACCAAGGAGCAGGCTGATTTTCCATTCTGGAAGTTAAAAGCTCAATCAGCAGGTTGATGTTACAATCCAGTGAAATCTCCAAGTGCTTGTCCCGAAGTGGCAAGGGAGAAGAAGAGCTGCCAAGTCAAGCAGCGTTTACTCAAGGGTGGTAGAGGGCACTTAGTGTTACAGAATTAGGAGCTGGAACCACCAGTTAACGCAAGACGTTGAAATTAAAAGGCTGCACAGGTATGAGCATCTGATGGAGTTGGAACAGAGGCAATACGAGTAGGAATTGCCTTCTGGTAACGATGCAGAGGGGAGAGAAAAAGCAGGGTGATGTGACTTGCCTCAGAAGCTAAAATGCTAAGTAGTGAGGTAGGAGATAAGGTAGGCTGTGAGGATAAAGAGGCGCACAGTACACACAAAATCACAGCTGAGAACAAATTCTGCTACCAAACAAAGACTTTAGCAGCCAACAGACAGGAAGGAGGAGGATTTTTGGTCTTTGTGCAGTGCACGAATGAAGGGCATTAAGATTCTTTCTTTTATTTACATATTTACGGTGTGGAAAACCATTTTATGATGCAAGTGCAACTTCTTTGGTAAGACGAAATATAGAACTTATGCAGCGGGCAGAAATGACCATTAATTTTAAAATGGAAAAGACTAAATTGGTGTGGCACTGGTGTGGTAGAATGCTATTAACTTGCTGAAATTTATCAAAAGCGTAACCTGAGTTAACATGCTTGTTACAGTCACCCGGAAATAAAGATCAGGGTAAGAATCAATTGGCTGACCCCAGCGCAGAAAAACAACAAACCTGGGAACATACACACTTTCCAATGTCTTCAGCTCGCCTCTTTAAAAAGAATGGAGGTTCTTGGAATGAGAACAATCCCCTTGCTCAAAACAACCAACAGGAGTTTCTCCCATTGCCCATGTCCCACTCTCCTCAGAACCACCACAAACCCTGGAAAAAGATACCTTGCCATAGGGAAGGTTTTGTGGTTGGGTTTTTGTTTTCCTCTCCTCTGGCCTCAGAGGTAACATCTGAAATAATCTGTGTAGAGAACCCAGCGCCTACAAGTTTTAATAAGCCACCTTGGGTTTTTAAAAGCAAAGAAGTTGCAGCGCTCTCTTCCATGCGGTTGCTGTGGAAACCATTTGTGCTCTAGGTGATGAGTCTGGCTGTTAAGCACTGACTGTATGCAGAGACTGTAGAAATCAAGACATCTGCTTCAAAATGATGGATTTTTAAAATTAATATAAGCTCTTTTGTGTTATTATACACATTTTGAAACACACCACGATATGTTTCTAACCATTTATTCTGTATAAATATCTGACTGAGTTTGGGGAGCAGTCTTGGTCCTTGTGCAGTAAGAGGATGAGAGGCACAAGAGCGTGCTTTCTGCAAGGAGTTTCACAACTGTCAACAACTCACTGTCTAGTGACACAGAGAACAATTCAAACACGTGAGACAACATGGCTGGATTTTCCACGAGCCAGCAGTCCTGATGTTCTTTGCAATCTGGCATATCAATTTCTTTAAATGTGCACACAAAACTCTAATCATCTTGCAGTGACTGTGATAATGAAACTGTTCCCAAATGTATTTCTCTAGTAGATAAGTCTGTGGCAAATGGATGACTTTCTGTCCACAATGAGAATCCAAGGAATGCCTTGCATTTTATTTTCCTGTATGGAAAAGATCCTGAGAAACTCTTTGGTCCAATGCAAAGTCCAACCGTGTAAGCTCCGTTTGAACGAACACTTCAGCTCCGAGTGCTTTGAAAGCACCCGGCATTTTCTACACGGAAATCTTAGCGCTTCAGGGCCTTCATCCTTGTCCAAACGGTGCAGCATCTGCTGTATTAGTTTTATGCCTAGGCAGCACTGAACTCAATCATTAAATTCTTATAAGGTGTGATCTTACACATTTCTATTCTGTAATAATGAAACTACGGCTTGGATCAGAAGAGGACCTCTTCAGCTCTTCTCAGATTTCACTTAACTGTGACAAGAGATAGCCAGGGGACAGGCTCCCCCCTTAACATACCTTAAAATTCTTCTGGGACTCAGGCGTTGGGCTATCAAGATCTATCAATTTCTTCAGCTCTTCTTCAACGGTGGACTTGGATGCTCGTTTCGGGGATGCCCGCAGATCTCTTGCTGAAGCGCGCAGCCGAGGGTGGGCCATCTCACTGCCATCACTCTGGTGACGTCTTAAACGAAACGGAACAGACACATTCAGGTCTCAAAGCCCTGGGGCAGGAGGCATGAATGAAAACAAGAATTATAGCACCCTCAAGGTTTTAAAAGAAATAAAACTCAGGTAGGGGGCATGGAGGAGGGAAGGAGTTTCACTGAAACAGCAGAGCCTCATCTTAATGGACACCTGTTAAAGCAATAAACTTGTTCAAAAACATCAACTAGCAACACACTTAAAAAGGTTATCATAATACGTTTTGCCAATAAGGGATTGAATCTATTAAAACAACATGCATTCTGTACAAAACTGTCTTCAATGAGCCCCAAAGCAGCAAATCACTAAGTCTCTTTAATCTTTTAACTGGCTTTTTATAATGCAGTTATCACAAAGTTTCACCATCTCCTTCTGACAGACAGTTACTGGTATCACCTAGGGATACTGTGTTTGACCCAATAAAAGGAGGATTGAATAAATTACTTCATAATGGGCTTTCTGCACCACTTGCTTTCCAGACTTAAAGGAACAGTGTTTTCACTACTAAGTTGTTTCTCAGTTTCTCTTCCAAAAGAGAAGGCTGGGTATCATAACGCAGGGGGACCTTGCCTTGCTTTCAGCCGCTTAGCCTGGGCACCAGCAGCAATCTTAACAAGGCAACATGGAGCGCCACAAAGCTAATGCACAGCACGCACGGTACTACTACAGGGATGAGAGACTTAAGGAAAACTCAGGCTCGAAGTTAAGAGGATTTTTAGTAACTCATCAAAAAGCATTTTGAGCCACCTTTGAGTTGTCCAAAGGAAAGATAAGCTTTAACAGGGCTGAAATCCATACAGCTCTCTAGAAATGATAAAACCCATCTTTTACAAGTTAACATGGAATGAGATTAGCCAGCTATCAAATATGTAAACCTAACTGCAGAACTCCAGATCAGAGATTAAGTTCTACAGAAGACCAGGCATCCTATTAAATGGCCTTGAGCTCTTCTATACAGAGAAGTCCCACAGATCTCAATTCTTCTTTACAATTAAAGCAAATAACCAAACGAGAGAACTAAAAAACAGTCTTACTTTCTCGAATCCATAAACCCCACTGAGTTTATCGTCCCTTCTGGCTTTTTCCATCCAATCAGATACTTGCTAGTAGCCCCCTGGCGAGGGTAGAAAGTCCGAGGACCAGAGGAGGAGGAAGAGGAGGAGAAAGAAGGTGCGAGCTGGGGAGAAGTGGCAGGATGAAGCTCTTCTTTGGGTGAGCTTCTGGCACTGGTGAAAACCACCGGGCTTGCGGAATGTCGTGAGCTCATGGTGCTAGGAAAAAAGCATAATAAAGAAAATTTGCCTCACATTTGTATATATGCACCTTGTTCAACTATTTCTGAAGCACAACTCCGGACACAAGATGTTACGCTTATCAACAGTGGGTAGAGTAACAAAACCATTTTGCTCTTCTTAAGGGCCTTTCACCAGTGTTTCATAAAAACATCTCAGAGTAATAACAGGTTTTGTGATCAACCTCTAAGGATGCAACATACCACCTCATTCCCCTTTATGAATGAGAAATCTAGGATTCCCGATCATTTGGCAGCTTAAAAGTAACGCAAGTGATTGTAGCTGAATTAGCAACAGAGAACCCAAATCCAATTTCTTGCTGGAATTCTCAGCATTGGAACAAAACGTAATTTGAAAGAACTTAAGCAACAGGAAACATCTCTTTAAGCCCCCACAACAAAGCCAAGAAGAAACCCGTACATCTTTCAAAAGAGGGCTTCCTGGCTTTCGCCTGAAAAGTGGTCACCGTTGGCAGAAACCAGACATGAACTGAGAAGTCTGAGCAGGTCTCACACGTACATCATAACTTGTCCAGACAGGAAAAATGGAGTTAGAATGATCAACTAGGGTTCATCTTTGGAAGAACAGGAGCTTTAGATGGGAGCTACTCTTGAGTTATGCTGATTATTAAAATCCGATGCAAGTTGCATAATATCAAGGGTACTAGGGCTTAAGACAGTATTTACTGTAACAACCTCAAAAGGTCAGGCCTTTCTACGTACAGGTACAGGAAAACCTCATGTGCTGCCTGAGTACTGAAACACCGTTGCGTATTTGGAAACCAGTTTTCTATCAGCTCTCCACACAACTCAGCCACATTTTCACCCCTGTATTCAACACTGCAAGGAAGGAATTTGAAACAGATGGCCCCCGTGGTAAAGAACAGTTTCTGACTGAGAAATAAAAATTAGCTGGAAGGCTGAATAAAGTCACCGAATAAACTTCTCATTCTTAACAAAAAATTCTTCACCACTCGTTTCACATCTTGATAAAACAATGCATTTTCACATCTCTCCTACTGAAAGAGAAAAAAGATTTTAAGGTTAAATTTATGTTGACACAAGGGAAAATGATTTCACCTATGTTTAGCCTTATAGAAGCCAGTTATCTAATCTATGCCACTTGCCTGGCTCCTGTTGTAGTCAATGGAGAAATATCCTTAGGAGGTGAGTCTCCTTATCTTAAACTAGGTGACTCAGACACACAGGGAGAAACCAGTGTTTTGGAGTTTCTCCTCTCTCTCCACTGACAACAGACGGAGCCTACATTACCACCTTCAACTACGTTTCATGTTCATATGGCTCAAGTTAAGCACCACCAGTCCCAACAGGTAAGTGCTGTGGATTTAACGAGGAGTCGGAGTGGACTGCAGCCTTCCCACCTCCAAGAGCACCGGCTGCTGCAGCCCAGGCTTCCAGCTAATGTACACGGGGACAGCTGTGAAGTCCCTCCCATCAGGGGCAGGATGTACCTCCCCGTATCTATGCAAGTCAAATGACAGCGGTAGAGACTTGGTACTGAAGAACTAATTTCTTTCTTCCCTCCGTCTGTAGATTAAAAGGCCTACAGAAAAGATGGCAGACTGGGAAAATACAGGAAGAGATTTTCCTGTCCATCAAACCTGTGTATTTGGCACTGCACATCACAACCTTCGTATTTGTAACAGATATTAAGTAAACTTAATTTGTAGCAAGAAAGCAGAGAAAAATAAGAGCTGGGGGGGACAGGCAGCACGTTGCTCCTCATTCCCCCTTCTCTCCTTAAGTACAGAAAGAAACCTCCTACACATGCTGAGTAACCCACCCCATCTGTGAGGCATCACCACTGCAAAATTAAATGGCCAAGATCTGGGGAAGACGCACATCTTCCAAGAAAATGCATGGGTCTGGTTTTTTTTCCCTTTCACTTTTACGCCCTTTTAAATACACTCAAGAAGCAGAGAAGTCTTTCCATTCAGTGTAGGAAAAGAGGTTTTGATCACATTTCACAGTTCTTTAATCCACCAGGTAGTACTTAAGGAAGCGCTAGTTGTGAGAAAACATTTCTTGATAAAAAACAGTAAAAACTCCTAGACAGGCTGGTAGTGTGGATCCTTAACATTACTAGGCAAAGAGGGTAAAAAATGGCATTCAGTATGTGCTACATAAAATTCATATATATAATGCACATGTATATTGTCATGGTTTAACTCCGGACAGCAACTAGGCCCCACATAGCCACTTGGCTCCCTCCCCCTCGCTGGGACGGGGGAGAGATTCAGAAGGGTAAAAGTGAGAAAACCCGTGTGTTGAGATGAAGACAGTTTAATAGGTAAAGCAAATGCCTCACACACAGGCAAAGCAAAACAAGGAATTCCTTCACCACTTCGCACCAGCAGGCTGGTGTTCAGCCATCCCCAGGAAAGCTGGGCTCCATCACATGTAACGGTTACTTGGGAAGACAAATGCCAACACTCCAAACTTCCTGCCCTTCCTCCTTCTCCCCCCAGCTT